>NC_045162.1:12831976-12859476 GCF_900700415.2 Clupea harengus | reverse complement strand
GTAAGTTTCTCTGCCGCTATATTGTGTATTTGTATTTTTTCCTCTCTCTCCAGGAGTGTGAACTGGAGGTACTGATGGGGCATCTTTAGAGCTCTTAACTTCCGTCACCCTGCTTCCATCAGTCCAGGTCTGTTTGGCTCATTTCTCCCCTTTCTCCTGTGTGTGTGTGTGTGTGTGTGTGTGTGTGTGTGTGTGTGTGTGTGTGTGTGTGTGTGTGTGTGTGTGTGTATTTGTGTATTTGTCTATGTGTGTGTGTGTGTATTTGTGTGTGTATATATGTATTTGTGTATGTGTGTGCATGTGTGTATTTGTCTGTGTGTGTGTGTGTGTGTGTGTGTGTACTTGTGTATGTGTGTGTGTGTGTGTGTATTTGTCTCTGTGTGCGCTTGTGTATTTTTTAATGTATCCGCGTGTGTGTGTGTGTGTGTGTGTGTGTGTGTGTGTCTACTACAGCTCCTGTTCAGCAGCTCATCTCCTGACCTCTTCAGTCCGCCGGTGTCGTGGCAGCACCAGTCTTCCGCTCCACCTCCCTGTGGAAAACAGCAGAGAGTAAACATGCGCTCTATGGCATTGAAAAAAGTACCCATGGACAGCGTGAGAGAGATGTGTGTGTGTGTGACAGAGATAATTTTTGTGTGTGTGTGTGTGTGTGTGTGTGTGAGTGTTACAGACAGAGTACATGTGTGTGAGAGTTTCTCAGAGTGTTAGACAGAGGTGTTTTTTTTGCAGTGTTTCTTCGGGGAAGGAGGAGCTGGGAGGGTGTTTTGCTGGACTAGTGTAAAAGGCAGAAAGCTACATATATTTGTTATGTTCTTACACAGAAATACATTTTTGGGCCGTTCCACCCTCCTTCACATATGGGATGTTGGTGTAGTCACTCAGTCATCCTTCATCGCTTCATGGTTGATGCTGCTAAACTCACACTGGGATATTCTCTGTCAATCACAAGCCCAGGCTTCCAGATTTCTGACATTTAAAAATTACCCATGCACCACTGACTGGACTATAAAAACAAATTTTCTCCGTTGTCATTGTTATAATTCTAATTTGAAGTTATGACCTGCTGCCATTACTTATTCTGGTACTGATTTGATTACAGTAATATCAGTAAGCAGAATTTTGTAATATTACTTTTAATGTCAATAACTGCGGACTTATCATTAAATCTATTATAAACATCCTCAAAAATGAACAGTACAAATTTTCCGAATTGTATCTTCTGTTTCTTGTACGTACAAAGGGACCTATTTGTTTTGAATGGATAATTCAGGCATAGAAAACACATGCGAGTTACAGACTCTCTCCCACATTAAACCTGTTTAAATTCAGTTACCGCCGCTCAATGAACTCCCGGGCTTTTCCGCGCGTGCTCGTGGCACACTGGGACGTTATTGAGAAAAATAATCATATTGTTTTCAATATCCGGCGTCGCTAAATACTTCCTGAGTGGCCACTGTTTTATGCCGCGGTACCCCTCGGGGTGTGGAGAGGAGCGCGGGCCTCCCAGATGAGTTTAATGCATGCAAATTACCTCCGAGAGTGTGGTGATGAATTCTGGAATCTCCGCATGAAGTGGCTAAAATATCCAGCTTACCTTCTACGGAGCTCTACCCCTCCGCTCTCGGTGTGGACAACGTGCAAACCTCAGGAGACTCCTCTGCCAGTCTGAGAGAGGAAAATAACTAAAATGTTTATTCTTGAGACAGAACAGAATAAAACAACAACAAATGGTTGAATTACACTTGAATTTAAATGGGACTAAAAAACGAATTAAATCATATAGAATTTTTTTGCATTATGGGCTGGTATTTATAAAAAATGCAAATCAAAATAGAACTTATCAGAAGGGTTTATCAGCTCCAAGGGAGTTGCCAGGAATGCATGTAGTTCCAAACTTGGCCTGTAGATGGCAGTCAGGATCTGGCTAGAAGCACTGCAGTGAAACGGCAGCCGTGGAGCGCATTACTTCACAGGTCGTGTGGAGGAGAGCATGTGTGTGTGTGTGCGTGTGTGTGTTTCACCTGCCTGTACATTACAGTGTCATCTCAGCCGCGGAATAGAGTAGAAGGCGTTGCCGGACCACTCCCGTCTCTAAATGAACACAGCAGCGGTTGGCCGAGGGACTGTGGGGGGATATACGAGTAGAAGTTACAGGGACCCAGTAATACCACGACACCTTCTATACTCTCCCCTCTCTCTCTCCCTGTCTTTCCGGGCTGCATAAAATATCCCCCAAATGAGGATGATCTGCGTAAGCACATGTTTACAAGATCCACTGGCCTTCGGGATTTTGATGGCAGCAATTGTTTGTATTTATATTATTTACGTGGGGCCTCATAAAAAGCTGATGACGCGCCATAAAAGGCGGCTGAGAAATTGGATCATTACACACACCTCGATGAGTGGCCCGATTGAAGCCTGTGCTACTTAGGGCTGCATATTTCTTGTCGTTTTTAATGGCCGCTGTAAAGAAAAACACAACGGTGTTGTCAGCGCATAATTCTGACGTTACAAAAAAGAAGCCTGGCGACAGCAGGGGTTGACAAGTGCGACCGTGTTTGTGTGTGTGTGTGTGTATATGTGTGTGTGTGTGTATGTGTGTGTGTGTGTATATGTGTGTGCGTGCGTGTGTGTGTGTGTCTGTATATGTGTGTGCGTGTGTGTGTCTGTGTGTATGCGTGTTTTGGGCGGAGGCACTGAAAATAAAGAGTGTTGTAGGGGTACAGGGCCAAGAGAAAAAAGGGGGTGCAGGTCAGGCTTCGCCCAGTCTGCCCCGTCTCGGCCCCTCGGACTGGGCAAGGCCCTCTGTCTGGTTTTGGGGGGGGCACAGGGGGGTCCCCTCCTCTTTAGCACCGAGCTGTCCCCATTTATTCTCCAATGAGACAATGGAGAAGGAGGAGAGAAAGGCGTCGGGGCGGACGAGTCGGCGGGGTGAGGGGGGGGGGGTTGCGGATGGAGTGGGTGGGTGGGTGGTATTGGGTCTGGGGCAATGGGAAGCGAATGAGGGTAAAAGAGAGAGAGAGGGAGGGAGGGAGGGAGTGGGAATGAGACAAGAGGCACAGACAGCAGGAGAGGGAGAGCAGAGAGGGAGAAAGGAGGCGGGAGAGGACGGGGGGGTCGCAGGGGTCAGTGATCAGGGGTGCGGGGGCCTTTTTTAGGGAGGGAGGGTGCACACCCTGAGTAGACTCGGTCACGCCTGTTTCTTCACACTCCACTGCCTCATTATTGACGGGCTGAAGTGATACCCCAACAATGAGGGGGGCACACGGGGAGGGGGTGGGGGGGGTTTCAGGGGGTAGTTCCCTACTCCCACAGATGTCACAGGAGCCAGTGAACCCTCCCCTTCACACAACACACACCCCTGATGCTAAACCCCCCTCAGTTTCACATCCCACACACACAAGGACACAAACACACACAGACACACATGCGCGCACGCACACACACACACACACACACACACACACACACACACACACACACACATACACACACACACATAGGGAAGCATAAGAACACTGACACACACACACACACACTGCTGGCATTTTCCACCCGTGCACCCTAACACACAATAGGGCCTGGTGGTGAGCAGGCCAAAGAGCTCAAATCAATAAATGAGAAGTCATGCAATGATAACAATATCATCACTCCACAGGAAGCTGCCTCTCTGTGCACATATGTGTGTCTAAGTGTGCGTGAACACGTGTGTATGTGTGTGTGTGCTTGCTGTGTGCGAACATGTGTATTTTAATAGCAAAGAATAATAAAATACAAAAAAAACATCTCATTCTTATGCCAGTGCATCATGACAAGCACAGAGATACTGACTCCATGAGGCGGATCCTCATCAGTTATTATATCTGTGCTGGTTGATGAGTCTGATCTTCAGCAATCAGGTGTCCCCCCCAGCTTTGCCAGTCCAGTCGCTACCATCTTCACTCAGTCACCGACAATGTATAGATATGTTATTAACACTTTATAACAATTACAGATGAAAGAACCCAGAAAGGGGAATCCACAGCCATAGCCTACTCTCATCCTGTCACCGTTCAATGTCTTTGTTTGTAATTTGTTGGCACACAATAAAGTGCGTTTAGACAATTAATTACGAGCAGAGCCACGATCAGGAGCCCGACTCGGCCCTGGCTTGTAACGATCAAACAGCGTGTCCTGTTCTGCCTCCCACCTCCCCTGGCCTACAGCAGCGACACCCCCTCCCCTCCCCTTCTCTCCCCATCCCTTCCCCTCGCCTCTTATTATTTCATAGCCTGTTTAAAGATTTAGCGAGGCCCGCAAACGAACACCTTTAATGACCAATTAACGGGAGCGAAGCTCTCGGAGCGCTGCACGCTAAGCTTGGCGAGGGTTTTCCAGAATAAACATCGGCGGGGCGATTCCACGGGACGCTGCAGAGGCTCCACTCCTAAACACCTTGCCTCAAAGAGGAGCTTATTAAAATCCTCTGCAAACAGGCAACAACACAAAAATCACATGCAACACAAAAGATACTTAAGAAAAATGAGCTGTGGTGAAAGTGAGAGGGGGAGGGAGAGAAAGAAAGAAAGAAAGAGAGAGAGAGAGAGAGAGAGAGAGAGATTTTTTCAGATATTTTACCTCCTGCTGAAGTTTAAAAAATGATCATTGTACTTGTTGTTGTGCTATTAGAAGGGCAGTCGAGATGTTTGTAGAGGGATGTTAACCTACTGGAATTTATAAAGATTAGCCTACTCAGGGGCGGCCCTAGCACATTTGGCGCTCTAGGCGAGCTTCACTCCTTGGTGTATTTGGACAGCCTGAAAAAAAAATTATCCCAAGATGCATAGCTCTTGATTAGTTGAATCATGTCTAATTAAACTGGCTAGCTCGCTCCACCAAAACTAAAGCTGTCCAAATTTGATTACTCAAATTTTTATGACGCAAAATGACGCAAATTGCGGTACAGCTGAACTTGAACTGATGTTTCTACTGAATGGCAATAACAAGGAACGTCACAAGTCACTGGCTAGCTAGCCTTAGCTAACTAGCAAGATTACATACAAACCATTCGCTAAAGTTGACAACACTTGGATTTTTACCAGTATTCCTCACTTATTGACAAGTTGCCGTGTTTGGCTTCCTTAATGGGTGTGCTATGCAATGAGTAAGGTATGTATAGTGTTGTTGCACTGGCTATTGGCTTTATATGTGCGCCTATTTTAATCATGTCTTTTTTTGTATAATGTAGAATAAATGGACATCATTTTTTATATACCCGCCTCTGTAAAATCATTAAAGAACTATGTGACAGGGAGTAGGAAAACGTTCAATGATAAGGTACATCTTTTCTTAACTCCACTAAAGTGCCGCGGCAATTCACGCATTCGTGAACGTTTTCTTATCTGGAATTCATTCTAGGCTAGAACAGGATTTAAGGATTTACCTTTCTCCTTGGCACGTTTCTTTTCTTCTTCCTTTCTTTTCTTCCTAAATTGCGCCCCGGATGGCTTTTGCCTCTTCATTATTTTGTTCTTCAAAGTTTCTTGAACACACACACTCTAACCAAACGCCTCACTGTGCTTGCATGTTCTGACAACAACAAGGACGTACGTACCCCTTCCGTTTTCGATTTTTGGCTAATTTTACCCTAATGTTAGATTTTTTTTTTTTTATGTCAAAATATTGGTTGGAGATATAGAAGGGGGCGCAAAAAAAACCCCACAATTCTTGTTTTTCTTTTTGTTTTGTTTTTGCTGGGCGCAGTTTTTTGCGCCCCCCTCTGAGTGGCGCCCTAGGCGACCGCCTATACCGCCTGTAGGAAAAATCGCCCCTGAGCCTACTGTTATGTTGTTGTTGTTGGTGTTGTTGTTGTTTTATTAGGTTCGGGAGACTTGGCGACTTGACATGTAGGTGTGTAAAATTGACACGATTCAAATCTTAAATGAATTTCCAACAGGAATAACAGCTGTCTGTGTGAGTTCCACCTGAGCCAGAGGAGCTCCACACGCTGCACGCTTGCGTCCGGATGACATGCGGTTGGTGTAGCTCTGCTCAGCAGTGCACCTGCAGCGGGAGGCCACAGCAACCCAAGGCCAGAGCGCCTCTGAGACCTTTATTTGGATGAGATCAGATGGACCCTCCCTGAGAGCACCGAGTCAACAAGCCGACGGGACCGGCCTGAAACTAATTAAACCAGCTCCGCAGAAACATGCAGTCTACACATGAATCAGACATGAAACACCCACCCTCGTGCCCATTTACATTCACACATATGCCACACACTCATCCAGAGGCTACGGTACAGTTCCATACATAATTTGGCAGTGTGCAAGTGATTTAAGTATTACATTTTATGCTACACTGGACCTATAGGGACTACATAAACTGACCACTAAAGGTTTTAAAAAGCATTTGGATTTGACCTCAGCTTATATTTTAGTCGTGATGTTGGTGCGTCTGTACTTCTTACCATTTGAGAAAATCTGAACCAATGACAACATTTACGTTCAGCTTTTACGTTGATCCAAAGTCTCACTCTCTCTCAGTGTGATATATAGAAACTACGTTCACAATCTCAGCTTTCAATTTTCCGCCAGGGCTCATCCTGACATCCAAGCAGCTGAGAGTCACCCAGCTCCTCACGGTGCTGTGTCAGCTGCCACCCCTGCTCTTGCGTGTGTGTGTGTGTGTGTGTGTGTGTGTGCGCGCACACGTGTGTGTGTGTGTGGTATTAACGAGACCCCAGCTCTCTTAAGTGAGATCACACACCCGCGGAGCCCGATGCTAACCGTATGCAAGTATGCAGAGTGTGGATCGGCAGAGCAGTGGGGGCGTTACTCAGACGGCACCTGAAGTGCCCTCCATCAGGGTTTCTACGGGACGGTCTGGAATGGTTTGGGACAGTTAGCGCTTGTGGGAGCACGAGTTGTGGGAATGATTCCATTTCATAATCTCGCCGAAAGAAACAAATGACGAGCAATGGAGTGGAAGAATAAAGGAGAAGAAACACAGAGGGAGAGGGATAAAGAAAAGGAAATAAACCAACTCAGGAGGATTTTGTCATTGTATTGGCCAGACAAATAAAAGGCACAAAAGCGACAGAGCAAAATGCTTTTGGTTGACGTCTCTGTCTTTGTGCTTCGGAGGATTGGAGCCTGGGTGCTTAGCATAATACCGCAAACCCATCATACAACAACAGAGAGGTATTATGTAGAGATTTGTTAGTGCATGTAAACATATTTGATCATTATTAAACGTGTAAGCATCAGACAGGTTTTGTGCCGGTGGGGAAGATGGTGGTGAGCGGGGGGAGAGGGGGGGGGGGGGGGGGGGGGGCAGGAGAGGGAGAGGAAAGGGAGCGAGATATGAAGAGAGAGAGAGAGAGCAAGATGATAGATAGTGATGCTTTGTTTATGATCTGGCAGGAACGGGGAGTTCATGCAAAGGTGGAATGCCGCCGGGCCTGCACTCACAGGCACCATGTGTGTGTGTGTGTGTATGTGTGTGTGTCAATGTGTGTCAGTGTGTGTGTGTGTGTGTGTGTGTGTGTGTGTGTGTGTGTGGGTGTGTGTGTGTGTGTGTGTGTGTGTGTGTGGGTGTGTGTGTGTGTGTCTGCATGTCTGCATGTCTCCATGTCTACACTTTTCTCCTGGGAAGCCTGCGCTCTCTGGGTAGTGTGTGGAGGTATCGCAGGGCCCTCCCTTCAGCATCTTCCCTACACTGCTGCTGCCTCTACCCTAATCCCCTACTGACGTGATCAGTACCGCCAACCCTAATCCCCTACTGACGTGACTCCTACAGATCCGCCTGATCCGGCCTCACACCTTCCGCAACCCCACTGCAACCTCCACACACACACCTAATAGAAATAAGATAAAAGCTTCACACAGGGCACTCAAGTCAAGACTGCACAGACGATTTTGTTATTATCAGTTTTTCTGCGCATGAAGAGGCCTTAGAGAGTTCTACCAGTTGCAGCATCTGTGTATAGATGTTTCTAGAGCCTAACTAGCTGTGTTTAGGGTCTTATGGGTAATGGAGATGACTCCTGGGATATGGTTGGGAAAAAATGTGTTTGTGAGGGAGGCGAATACCGTTAAAACTTTTCATTGTGGAATGATGTCCATAGCCCAGCATCACAGGAAATCAGTGTCATTATGTAGACAAGGCTTCTAAGGATCATCCCACATGTTGTAAATTACACTTCAGAATCATGAAGATAAAAGAAAAATGAAGTGCAGGTTTTTTAAAATACATCTTCCAGAAGTTGAGTTGCCCGTGTTCTCCGGGAGTGGAAAATCGGGAAGTGGATCAATCCTTTATTAACCTGCATGTGCCTGCACATGCTATTGTTTGCCATGGGATGCGGACACGGTGCATTTCCTGCGACGGCACATTTGCATCCACATCTAAGAGAAAGCGTCCACTCTCCCCTCCACGGTGCCACCTGACACCTGCATGATGTGATTGCAAGTGACTAGCTATCACTGACATGTCCTGATTCTCTTTGTACACCAGAGCGTGAGGGATCCAGGTTTGGTGTGTGTGTGTGTGTGTGTGTGTGTGTGTGTGTGTGTGTGTGTGTGTGTGTGTGTGTGTGTGTGTGTGTGTGTGTGTGTTGGGGGTAGGTAGGTTTGTACAAGGACTGTACGGATATGGTGTATTATTGTTTAAGCTGTGGATTATGGCTGAGTCTCGGGTTGGTTGTCTGGATGAAGCCCGTTGCTGTTCATATTTCATGGGTGTAAATCCAGCGTGAGTATTAGTGTATGACAGTAGCCAGTGTAAGCTCATTTTCTACCACACTGCACATGCATGTTCCTGGTGTCGTCGATTTGCAAAAAAGAGGTTGTGGAACGCGCAGGGAAAGGGAGGGCCGCGTGTGTGTGTGTGTGTGTGTGTGTGTGTGTGTAGACGCGCGCTGACACATTGTGTTGCGAATCCATTGTCATCAGGACTAATCTGGGATTGTATCCTGGCATAGCGCACTGTGGAGCAGAGAAAGAGGTTCATGCTCTAAATTGGATGGTAATAATTTCATTAACATGGTAGTGATTTAGTGCGGTAATTATTTTGCGTATTAATCTGGCCCATGAGGGAGGGGCAAGCAGTGAATCAGTTGGGTGTGATGTTTAAATACGTGCTAAATATCTGAGGTTGTACTGTAAATTATAATCACTGTGTAGATTGTTTTAATTAATCACTTCCTTAGCTCATTTGTTGGAGAACTGGATTAAATGCATCAAATTTTGTACAACTTTAAAGGCGTGAACTGTTATTTTGAGGTGTGTGTTTGAGGTGTTTAGCAAAATCACTTAGCAGGCAAACATGGTCTTCCACATGATACCCTTCAACTAAAGTGACCCTCTTTCATTACATACAGAAGATACAAAAATCCTCCACATATGTGTGGGTTTGTGTGTGTGCATGTGTGCATGAATGTGTGATTTTGTTTGAATAGACATGTGTTTCTGAGTGTGTGTGGATGTGTCTGCTTAAATGTGCATGTATGTGATTTTGTGTGTGTGTGTGTGTGTGTGTGTGTGTGTGTGTGTGTGTGTGTGCTCAGTCATGCACCTCTGTCTCAGGCCTTTCCATATGAATGACATGTTTTTATCGGGCCTAATTTGATCAGACGACGGTGTCTGGAGGGGAAAAGGACACCTCCTCTATGGTTGGCTAGTGTTATTGAGTGCGTCTGTGTGTGAATGTGTGTGTGTGTGTGTGTGTGTGTGTGTGTGTGTGTGTGTGTGTGTACACAATTGGATAGATATTAGTTTTTTCTTATATAGTTAATATTCATTTGTAAAGATGTTTTGTTTGCGTTTTGTGGAAAACATTTATGTTATGTTATGTGTATCGGTAGTGTATGGCACTGCATGTGAATGTGTAATTGTTGATGTTTAAATGTTTCATATACATATTGATGAAATAAAATAGAGGGCGATACCATTTTAAACTATGCTGTTATTGCTAATATTTAGTGGCCAGTTTTCTTTTAAACTAAACTGAACTACATATCCCATGTGGCCTTGTGCACGTGCTGTACAGTAAGGTGTGTGGAGCGTGTAGTGATGTCTGTGACAGTAACGCGGATGCCAGACTCTGAGTGAGATTGATAGGGTCTGTGATCAGGGACGCTCCACTCCCCAGAACAACCCTGAGATGGATCACTTCACACACACACACACACACACACACGCACGCACGCACACACACTAACGCACACACACGCACTCACACACACGCACACACACACATGCACACACACACACACACACACACACACATACACACACACACACACACACACACATACACACACACACACATACACACACACTTATACACACACACACACACACACACACACACACACACACACACACACACACATGTCTCACTGCCTTCCAGGATAAATGAATAGAGTAGGAATCTATCATTCCCAGAGAGGGAGAGAAAGAGAGAGACAGAGAGAGAGAGAGAGAGAGAGAGAGAGAAAGCGCAGGAGGGGAGGCTGAACAACTCCCCCCCCCCACCCCCACCCTACCTCCCCCTTTCCAGGCTCCCTTCACAGGTTAGGAGGAAGGGTGTGGGCCTCTTTTTTGTGTCGCTGTGTCACGGAGCGATTTGTCACAGTGAACGATCCGCCGCTCGAGCGTATCCATCACTCAGAGAAGGAGGTGTGGTGGAAAAAGTGAGAAAGAGAGAGAGAAAGGAAAAAAAGAGAGAAAAAAAGAAAGGAGAAAAGAAAAAGAGGAGTCACGCTGTTTCACAGCCCTTCCTCCAAACACCTCTTCATCTTCCTCACCGCTGGCCCCGGGACAGTTTTTTTTTTTTTTTAAGCGGTTGGTGAGTTAGTGGGCGGGACAGTCAGCGCTATGGTTACTACTTTCTTTGAACTTCTTCCCGTCAGACGCATCATTCCACACAGCCCCCCCGACGCCTGGGCCATCACCACACCGCTGAAGACAGAACTATCATTACTTCATCTCCTGTCTGCGCTCATTAGGCCCTGTTGCCACCTGCATAAATTAGTCTTAGTCATGGCCGATTGAGAATAGGCACCTTATTGTATTAGATCATGGCTTATTAAGCAGAGGCTCTCAAGACAAGCCTTTGCTCAACTGGATGACGGCCTTTCAATTAGGTCGCTCAGCAAAAAACATTCCTAAACTTACTGGCCTACTGCGACCTTAGACAATCTGATTAGAGCTTTTTGTCACCGTTTGACCTCATCTTTAATAGGCCGTGGTGTGTAAAATTGTGTGTGTGTGTGTGTGTGTGTGTGTGTGTGTGTGTGTGTGTGTGTGTGTGTGTGTGTGAATGTAAATGAATGTGAATGTGAATGAAACTTTATAATGGCATGCATAGTATGATTTGATCTGATCAATAAATGACTAACTTTGTACGATTCAATTAAATTAGTGAAATTAAGATGATGAGCTCACCGAACAGTGCATTTTGCATTTGTTGGAAAGAATAAAAATAAAAATAAAACAGGGAATGCACAATGCACAGTCTCTCTTCTACTATTGCTTTCAGAATTACATTCTCACATATATATACAGTATATACAAACGGAGAAATCTATATTCTCAAAAACAGACAGTTTTGTCAGTTTTACATCTCTCAAGGTTAGTAATATCCGGCTCTGTGGCCCTATGCATTGTCTATGTGTGTTGTCGAGTGTGTTCTATCAAGTGTGTGCACGGCACCCTTTTCAACTGTGCACAGCAACAAGGCGAGAGTGTCATTGCGGTGCACCAATCGTCCTGAACCCTACAAAGAAATGCTGTAACAATTAATCATGGGGTGAATGTGAAATAACATGTAATTATGTTCATTAGGCAGTGAACGGCAAGGACAATTATCTGCGCCTGGCGTGGGCTGTCACGGGCGTGTCACGGGTGATGTAGTAATGACTCAGAGCTTCCTGCAGTTCACCTGTCTCTCCCCTAGCAGGCTGCAGCGCTGTCAGGTGACGAGAGAATTGGACTGAGGTTTAAAGGATAGGGTTCATGGGACTGCTCTCTCTCTCTCTCTCTCTCTCTCTCTCTCTCTCGCTTCCTATTATTCTGTTTCGTTCTCTCTCTCTCTCTCATCCTCTCTCTCTCTCTCTCTCTCTCTCTCTTTCGCTTCCTATTATTCTGTATCGTTCTCTCTCTCTCTCTCTCTCTCTCTCTTTCTCTCATCCACTCTCTCTCTCATCCTCTCTCTCTCTCTCGTTCTCTCATCCGCTCTCTCTCTCTCTCTCTCTCATCCATCCTCAGTTTTTCTCATCCACTCTCTCTTTCTCTCATCCACTCTCTCTCTCATCCTCTCATCCGCTCCCTCTCTCTCTCTCTCTCTCTCTCTCTCTCTCTCTCTCTCTCTGTGTGTCTGTAAATGGACTGTCCCTCCTGCCATTGGACAGATATCAATGGGAAGATGAACCAACTAAAGTGATTTAAATGGCATTGAGGGAAAATATCAGGACCATTAGTTTCTGCTGTCATTGTTGGAATAACCAGAGCAATAAGCTCATTGGGGGGTTATTATATGCACTGTAGATGCATGGAATGGAATGTAAACACTAATGTAAAGTCTAATTGATTCATGGAAAATATATTCATCATGGGGCTAGCATGTATATTGCATGGAAATTGGGTAAAATGAAGTAAATCCATATCCAATATTTATACGGAAATATACATTGATGTACAGTATATGCTTTGGAAATCATGCAAAGTGAATGTGTATGTCTGTGAGTGACTTGGGTTATATTGTTAAGTACTTCTCAAAGCATACAGGCTTGAGGATGCTCATTTGAAAGGCATACTTTCACGCTCGGAAGTATCTTTGGATGGCAGTTTCAGTAGATTGCACAAGTCCTGCGCGTTTACCGCTAATTAAGCCTATCCCAGTCGGATGTCCTGAAACGAGCCCAACCGACCTGCCAATCAGATGCAGCTGTTTCTCCCGTAATGGGCCGTCGGAGAGGCCTCCTGCCGGCGTGAAGCAGGCGGAGGGATTGACCTGACACCGGCGGAGCATCGCCGGGAGATGCGGCCAGCCTGAACGTGTCAATCAGCGAGTGAAGAGTTGAGTTTCTCCCCTTTCTCCGTCTCAGACCTCTGATGCGGCCCCGAACACCTCAGACGCGGCGGAGCGTGAAAATATCCGACATTTGGGATAGGCGAATCCCAGCGTAATTACCCCCTCTCCGCTCTCAACACACCCAACCTTGGTTTCCTCTCTCTTCCTTTTTATTTCCGTTTTGCTCCCAGAAAAGAAACATAACAGATGGAGAGAATAAAATCTCCATGCACTCGAGGAAAAAAAAAAAAGAAAGGCAAAGTAAGGGATAAATGATGTGGGTTTATCAGTGGAGCCCTCTGCATTGGAGACAATAGCCACACAGGCCTGGTTTACTCTCTGACGCAGTGGCAGCCAGCCTTTTAAAGCTCTCTTGCTCTTTCTATCTCTCACTCTCCTTTTTTTCTTTTTTTTTTCTTTACCTTTCCTGGGGCGCTGTTCTTCTTCTTCTTCTCTGTCTCTTTGCTTGCCTCCTTCTCTTTCTCTCTGTAAATTGCAAGCCTATTTGGGCTCGGTTTGTTTTCATCCAATCCCCATCCCTCTCAGTCTTCCATGGCTCTCATTTTCTCTTCCCCCTCTTCTCCTTACACCCCTCTCATTCTCTCTCTCATTCTCTGGGTGTGTGTGTGTGTGTGTTTGTGTGTATGCATACAAGTTGGTTCCGGCAAGGCACGCATAACCCCAGGTAATCTCAATAAAGCATCCAGCAGCAGCAGCAGTAGCAGCAGCAGCAGCAGTAGCAGAGGCAGTAGTGTGTCTGTGGGAGGCTCCAGCTCATCCCTCCTCTCTCTCTCTCCACAGCTTTAATCTGTGACAGACCATTTCATAATCACCGCTAAGGGGGCTTCTCTCTCTCTCTCTCTCTTTCTCTCTTTCCTCTTCCTCCTCCTCCTCATCTTCTTCTTCTCCTTCATGCCTCTTCCCTTCATCCCCTCTCCTCCTCTCTGGCTCTCTCTCTCTCTCTAGTTGCATGCGTGCAATCATTCACAGGCGTGTACCCTCCCACAGTAAGATTAACGTCTGCGTGCTCGTCCTACATAAATGTGGCACAATGGACCCCGTGCTTCGGCGTGGCCTCTTTGTGCTCATGCTGTTCGAGGAGGGAGATGCATCTCTGTACCTCCCCCCCCCCCAAAGACCCCCCCAGGGGTGCCTTCTATCTCCTCTTCCTCATCATCATCACCACTTCTATCGTCATCGTCATCATCATCATCATCAACGTCGTCATCATTGTCATCATCATCTTCGTCATCGTCGTCATCATTGTCATCAGCGTCATCATCTTCTTCTCCATCACCAACATCATCATCATCATCATTCCCATGATCCTCCTCCGGACCTGAGATAAGTGTGATGGTGTTTGTTGGGTGCTTTGGGGGAGGCTGGGGTAGTTATTGGGGGTGGAGGCACTGGGTTGAGGGGTGTTGGGTTGGTGTGGGCTGGCTGTGGCGGCGGGCGGCGGGGCGGGGGGAGGACTGTTTGTCTGCAGGGGCCCAGAGGAGATGCATGGGCCTGAATATTAATCTACTGAGGAAACAGGAGCAAAAACACATTTACACTGCAGACGAGCCTCTACTATGATCTCTACGCTGTTCTCTCTTTCTTTCTCCTTCTCTCTTTCATTCCCTTTTTGTCTCTCTCTCTCTCTCGCTGTCTCTCTCTCTCTCTGATTTATTAATTTCAGACCCCATTCTACATTTGTCCCTTAATTACAAGATTATTAATTTCAATTAGATTGCCCAAGGGTGTAGTTCAGACATTATCACACTTCCTCGGCTCCAATGATACATACACGTAATTTGGTAATTCCCCCCTTGATGGTGATGGCAGGGCTGGTTGCCACATGGGACCACAGCCCTCTCATAAAAATAAACGAGATATTCACAAAGTGGGTAAATAGATACGATACTGAACAAGTTGAAGAGCACAAATGAAGGTTTATTGATCACAACATTGTCATTCTATCATGTCGTTTTTTCAAATGCACTTGTTTATAGTTTTTAAGTGCACTGATAATGTATTTGTGTCTGTACTGCATGGCTATATCTCAAGTGATAAAAACCAGGTGTTTGCAAACCCTGTGGTCATTGGGTTTAATTCCAGGGGGGATATATAGTATGTATAGAATATCTACCTATACGTTGCTTTTGGATAAAAATGTCTTCTAACTGAATACACATAAAATACTACTACTAGTATAATAGTAGTTTTCTGATGTCTTGGATTCTCTCCACAAAAGGGCACCTCTGCTTGCTTGTATTAAGGCGCCTCACTAGGGACTTATCTTAGTGCTAAACAAAAGGAGTTCTCATTTGTTCATGAGACATCGTTCAAAAGCACAAGTCGGTCTGCAACATGGCCACATCTGTCGTCATTGTTACCTTTGTGTGCCTCATTAAATCTCGTATCTCACACTGAACTATGAATTCCAGCTCAAGCAAGTCATCAGCATTCAACCGCGGATTTGTGAAATGTATGTAGTCTACACAGGGAATTTCTCACATTGCACCTATAACATTTGCAGTTAGGTATTTAACTGCCATTTAGAATACTGTTTATGTTTCTGTTTATGTTTATTAAGGATCCCCATTAGTCTACACCGTAGTGGAGACTATTCTTCCTAAATTCATACTGTAGTGCAATGCCACCTAACAATTTCATATTAGATTTAGGGCTGGGGCTAGGATTTTGTTTTATAGGATTTATAGATTCATAACAGTGGAGCCAGTGTGCTTCTATTGGTGTTAATGTGTCTGGTGTTGTAGCCCAAACACAGAGAATACTCTTGCTCTATTGATGTTTTGCTCTTACAGCTCTCTGAAATAATTTGAGTGTCTAATTTAATTTAATTTAATTTAATTTTCTTCACTTCCACCACATTTCTGGATAATATACACATACTTCACATCTAAAGTGAGAAAATCCACTAAGCAATTAAACGCCTGCTGGCTTCATTCAAAACAAACCTCAGTCTCTCCAGTTTTTACATATAATTTTATGTCCACAGTATAACATTGTAATTCAGATGTTTCCTTGAAGGTGGGTTGAATTCTTAGGCTTCAGACTGCTGATGACTTAATTACTGAAGAGACTAAGACATAGTAAGATGAGGGAAAAATAACAAAGGGGTCTTGAATTGCTACAACCCTTTCACAAATTTGGCAATTAAACTCTGAACTTAGACAGACTGTTTCCTGCCAAACTACGGTGGATTTCATTGAGCCTAGATTGCATTCGCATTTTTCATTGTTTGGCTTTCAGTCCGTTTTGTCGGGCAAAATCTGGCTACCTAATATTGGGTCTTGGGGTTGTCGTGGTGTTGAACTGTTTTGGTATCTTTGGGGTTGCCTTTTGGAGCCGTGTAAAGATGTTTGTCTGTCAAGATCAGATCATCATTACACTAGGCTGTGTGCAGTTCTCTTTAGGTTTTTTAAGGAGTGTGTTATTTTGTTGTCATGCATTGAAGTGAATCTGGATATGGATGATCATACATTAGTCGTACTGTGTTCTGCTGAGGTATGAACACAAACACACACACACACACACACACACACACACACACACACGCATGTCCTAGCTTAGCCTGTCTGTTTCATGGCATTGTGTTCGAGCCGTCCTCGGTTTTCTTCAGATGGCATTATGCGCTGTGTCGTGTAGGGTGTTGCGCAACAGCAGCCTTTTCAGGTGTGCCCGTCCGTGAGCACTATGGCTGACCCTGCTGTGTCACTTTGTTGATTCTCTCAGGGAAGGGTCTGACTGAAGGCCAGCTCTGCCCCGGCTCTTGGTCTTGATGCGCGGTCAGTGTGGAGGCCCCCTGGTGGGTGTCCTCGGCCCCTTCCAGAGGACACTGGAGCTGTAATGTATGCAGAATAAACGAGAGGAGCAGCAGTGTGCAGTGGAGGAGAGGAAAGGGTGGGGGGTGAGGGGTGGGGGGGGGGAGGGGTTTACACACGGCCCGTGGCATTCAGACCTGTGCCCAGGGGAACGCTCGGAGAGTTTACTCAGAAAGAGAGAGAGAGAGAGAGGAAGAGAGAGAGTTAATGAATGAAAGACAGAAAAGAAATCAAGGAAATAAGAAAGAAAGAAAGGGTGCTGTCTTTCACTAACCCTAGGATACACACTCTTCACTCTTCCATTTGAAAAGGGTTCAGAGAGACAGGAACAATAGTAAAAACATAAGAAAAGTGAAAAGGAGCATTGGTCTGGTGTCATCGGCATGGTGATGGTCTGGTGTCATCGGCACGGTGATGGTCTAGTGTCATCGGCACGGTGATGGCACAAGAAGAGAATGTCGTAGTTGCTAGAAGAGGGAGAAAGAGAGAATGCAAAATTAAAGGAAAGAGAGAATATGCTTCAGCAATTTCAAGATTTCTCTTCCTCTCTCTTCTTCCAACCATCTCTCTCATTCACTCTTTCTCTGTCTCTCTATCCCTCTCTCTCTCTCTCTGCCCCCCCCCCTCTGTCAGTGGTCCTGATTTATGGCTGTGTTTAAGCGAAGGCCGCATGTCTCCCGCGATGCAGCTATTTGTTTCAGCTTTCCTTCTCTCCCTCCCATAGCAACCACGCTTTACATGCACACACACATAAACGCGCACACAAACACACACACACACACACACACACACACAAACACACACAGGCACGCACACACAGGCACGCACACACAAACACACACACACACACACACACACACACACACAAACACATACACACAGGCACACGCACACCTACACACACACACACACACACACACACACACACACACACACACACACACACACACACACAGATCTGTGAATAAAAAAAAAAACATTAACCCCTATGCCCCACACTGGACATAAAATGGCATTTATTTATTTCAGGCCTTTCTTGTGTGTTCTCCTTTCACACCGGCACAGATTGAGGCCTTCCCCAGTCTGAAGCAGGAGGCAGGGGAAGTCGGCTGCGTCGTGTCGCCGTCCGATGGAGGGAGGCAAATGAGAGTCAGAAGGGAAAAAAAAAGAGAAAAAAATATACTGACAGACAAAAAGGCAGCCATTAATAACTCTCAAAGCAAGGCTGTCTCCACGGGGAGAATGGCCCACGCCGGAGAGCGGCCTTCTTATCAGGCTATTATCGCAGAATTTTGGCTGTGAGCTGAGGACAGTATTCATTTCCCAGCCCTTTTATCAGGTAAACAGGAGCAAAGAAAAGGAAAAAATGAGTTACAAAGGACTGAAATAGGACTGAAATAGAACTGAAATAGAACTGAAATACAACGTCAAAAGTCCAGTTCTAGCTGTGGAATGTCTGGCGTAGTGATGTCATGTGGCAAGTCAGATGTCTGATTTCACAACATGCATGTACTGAGAACTGAAATGTTCGGCAAAAGCAGTCAGAATTGTATTATGTGATTGGTTGATGTTTAAAAGAGGTAATGTTCAGAATGAATGAACTATTTTTCATAAGGCTGATGAACAAAATAAACAGAATAACAAAATATCTCCTGACACCACTGTAATTATTGTTGCTTCCTCTACTCTTGTTTAATTTCCGAGCAAACACGGGTGTCACGCACACTGATTGGAATTGTTGAAAAATGACATTTTCTGGGCTAACCAAGACACTGTGACAGCCTGAGTTAGTGCTTTATCTGCGCACCGCCTCCGCTAAACGCTGCTTTCTTCCTCACACACAAGTGGGAGAATGACTCTTGTTTACCCTGGTAACGTGCCTATTGTTCCGGGTGGATATTCCCACCGGGAACTAGTGCCGCGAATGCCAGGCTCGGCACAGCAGGAGACGCCGCTGCGGCCTTCAAGGGCTTCCAACCCCCCCAATCCGATGGGAGTAGACGTAGGGGATGCTGTGTGGGTCCCCGGAGACGAGGAGCGAGGAAGAGAAAGAGGGAAAGGAGGTGCAATGGAGAATGTGTAGGAGACGTGTGAGAGGAGAGGGAGATAGAGGGCAACATGGAGAATGTGTGAGAGGAGAGGGAGATAGAGGGCAACATGGAGAATGTGTGAGAGGAGAGGGAGATAGAGGGCAACATGGAGAATGTGTGAGAGGAGAGGGAGATAGAGGGCAACATGGAGAATGTGTGAGAGGAGAGGGAGATAGAGGGCAACATGGAGAATGTGTGAGAGGAGAGGGAGATAGAGGGCAACATGGCTGGCAGAGGTAGGGGGTAGATGGTGAAAACGAACAAGTGAAATGAGAAGATGGTGTGAAAACGAGTGAAAACTAGAGAGAGCGAGAGAGAGAGAGAGAGAGAGAGAGAGAGAGAGAGAGGGGCATAAAGAAAAAATGAAGCTGGTTGGCGGAGAATGGGTAACGGGGACAAGTTTGAACAAATCAAAAGAATACATAGAACTTTTGACACAAAAGAGACTCATATATGTCCATGAAAACAGACGGAACAAAGACAAAAACAGATTTTTACAGAGTTTGACCGGTGTGTGTGATTCAGTGAGCTATTTTTAAAGGATGTACCTCACCTGTCAAGCAGCAGCCAATGCCGTCTCTCACAGCTGCCTTGCCACCGAATGACCTAAGAGCCCCTGCAGGTTTCCTCAGCAACTCTCAGCTGGACCTAGGCCCAACCGTGCCTGGGGCCTAGAGTAGCAGGCATGCCCCAGCAAGGTGCACTGTCAAGGGGGTGTGCGGGCCTGCCAGAGATGGTTAGGTGGAGGCCCTGATGCACTCTGACAGTGCAGATACCTGTCAGGCCCTGGGAGATAGACACTGCCAGGAGCTCGAGAGAGAGAAACCTCTCTTCCAGAGATGGAATGGAGTGTGGGTGTGTGTGTGTGTGTGCGTGGGTGTGTGTGTGTGTGCTTGTGTGTGTGTGTTTTTGTGTGTCCGTGTGCATGTGTGTGTGTGTGTGTTTGTGTGTATGTGTGCGTGTGTGTTTGTGTGTATGTGTGCATATGTGTGTGTGTGTGCGTGCGTGCGTGTGTGCGTGTGTGTGTGTGTGTGTGTGTTTGGGGGGATCACTGAGTCACACCTGCAATGTTTTGTTCAAGAACACTGCCCCCTGAAGCTCTTCTCACAGAGCGACAGAAAACATTTCAGTTAAGTTTCTGCTAAACTAAAGAACATTGGTGATAATGACATAATGAGAAAGATAATGGCCAACAGCTATAATCATTCATTTTCACAAAAACGGCAATTAACACTGAGATGATCATTTAACAATCATTTCATTTACAGATAATTACTGTAAAAGAATTACAAACAAAACAAAACAAACAGAAAGACTTTTAACTGAATACGTTGGTGGATCAATCAGTCCAGTACAGTCTTCCAGCTAACCACAAAGTCAAGACATGTTAGATGTCCACATTTTTATTTGGTAGGATGAAAAAAGTGCCACCATGCTAGTACTATGGGTAACCAGCAATATGATGCTAATTGGCATGCATAGTTTTAACACACGACAGTTTAAGTATGAGGAACCTAGGAGTGCATTTTATTTTTCCTTATTGATTCTTAATTAATATGATCATGGAGACAGTAGTATACGGAAGCTTAATGCATATTTACTGGAAGAAACAATTGGTGATGGTTAAAATGATATTGGTTTTAATGGTGAAAAGCATTATTGTGGCTATTATACGTATAATAATGAATAATACCATAATTACTCTCTCCTATACAGTATATACTGGATAAGTTATAAAAGAAAAAATTATCAAAAAAATTTGCTATCAAGAAAAGACTTTTACCAGGAGGTTACCTTGAAAGCCATGCAACCTAACTACATATTATAGCTTCATAAAACTGAAGTGCTGTATCAGTTGCTATGCTCTTGAGCTAAATTCACACATTAAATATGAACTTAACGTGCAATGTTTTATTAACTACAGTTAAAGGGCCCGCTGACAACACTGCCATGATCCTATGCGGCCCAGCTGCGTTGTGACACTGCACTTAGCCATGCGGGCGCTGCGATGCATAATTTAGCATCGCTCGTGGAGCCATGCGCAAGAAGTGCGTGTCACGCCAGGCACAATAACGCTCACACGAAGACACCGGCTAAACGCCGGAGCTTTAAATGGCTCCCATAAAAATTCATGCAACATGATGGGGTGCCCTGGTTGGCAAACATGCCACGCTTAACAAACACTTCTGCACAGTAAAAAACAAAAACAGTCTGTCTCTTAAACGCTGGCAGGGTAATTTCCGTCGTCAGTCAGAGACACACACTCTCATGCGCGGTGATGCACACACACTTCAACTCGACAGCAAATGGGATTTTGATTTTGAAATGCTTGTTTGTGTGTATAAGAAGATGATGTGTCTTCTCGGAGACTGTGACATCCAATGGATTGTTCAGCAGAATTAGCACACTGTAGCGCGACACGGTGCCTGTGCATCAGCATGCAGTGTGTGTATGCGTATTTGTGTCTTCACTCTTGTTCTTTTTGTTTGTTTGTTTGTTTGTGTGTGTGTGTGTGTCCCTGTTCGTCTTGTATCTGATTGGGCAGCTTACTGGGTTTTTAAAGGTACAGTCTGCGATTCTAATCAGACACTTTTTGTCAATTTCAGCAAATGTCTCCTCATAGTCCTCCAGCTGTCTGTGCAGTGTTTATGCAAAAAAAACCTCTGGAATTCGTACACAGTCCTGGCTCTGTAAATGGCAAGCACACATAGTGGCTCGGACCGAGGGCTGTCATTTGATTGGCTGTTGAGCTAATATATCAACAACCATTTCCAAAACTGAAACCGAATCGCGGACTGCATCTTTAAGATGAGCTATTCCCCCCCCCCCCCCCCCCCACCTCTCCCCCACGATAGACTGCATTTGTATATGTCCCTGTATTTACCCGGGCGAGTGGTGAGGGGGGTGGGGGTTTGGGGGTGGGGGTGGAGGGTGACCTTTCCACACAGAGACTGTCTGAGAGGCGACAGTGCCGCCTGCATCCTAATGGCCACCAAAAGCCACCACGCCGCCACCGCTGATATTTGCCTAAACGCATGAGCGAAATATTTATCAGACGTATTTACAAAGCCATGGTCAGCAGAAATAAGGGGGTGGGGTGAGGGCTGCTATACACACACACACACACACACACTCACACACACAAACACACATACACACACACACACACACACACACACACACACACACATGCGAAGATAGGGGTACTGTTTTCATATCAAATACATTTCCTGTAATACTGGCCTGATTATGTAAAAAGCTTATATGAGTAGAGTAAATGAAATAACACAATCAGGCTGGTAAAGCGCTCCTCACAAAGTGTTTGAAGAGGAGGCCAGCCAATCAATATTTCATCACCTGTCTTCCCAAAGCCAATACATCATCTCAATGCAAACATGGACATAAGACAGCATCCATAGATTAATCATATATCACTAGCTATCGCGAGTTCACAAAATCCACTGACTAACCAGCAGCACTTATCCCTTATCTATAACGCCTCTCCGAACAGCAAACAGATAAACACACAAATAAAAACAACAGCCTGGAGTCTATCTCCCTAGCAGCCCTTGAAGCCTATTGATCATGCCGATCATTAGGTATGGGGAGAGGCGAGAGATAATAGGGGGTAGGGCAGGACAATGAGACGGAGGACTGGGTGATTGTTTCTGTGTCTTTGGGCTATGGCAAAGACGATTACCCCGCTCGTTCTGCCCGACTCATGCCTCTTGCCCTTCCTGCCCCCGTACCCGCCTGCAGCTACCCCCGTTTTTCCCCCCTCCGTGCTCTGACACCTCTCTCTATCTCCCTCTCTCTCTCTCCCTCTCTATCTCCCTCTCCCTCTCTCTCTCTGCCTCCCTTCCTGGCACGGCGCTCTAGCATGGGGGTTGGATCACAAATGCATGAATTGGCCCGGACCTCCGCACAACTTCTGAATGCATCACATTCTGACAACCAATTCTAGGCCAGTAAATCTATTCCTGGGGGTATCTGTGTACCTTTCCAGAGAGAGAGAGAGAAGAGAGAGAGACAGAGAAGAGAGACAGAGAGGAGAGAGGGAGAGAGAAAGAGAGCGAGAGAGAAAGAGTATATCTCCTTTAGTGCTAGATTTGCTGCCCTCATCTTTTGTCCTCCTTTTCTCTGGCTATTTTTTATACCCAATTGTTCTAACCAGGAGGCAAATGGTACACATGCATTTTAAAGGCACATCACGCATGGGAGTACAGAAAGTGCAGAAAGGTCCGGAAAATTACAGGATCAACGATTGATGTCAGAGGAACAAATCTGTGTGTGGTGCAGACTTATAGATGGGAGTCTGTTGAACCTCCCAGGGGAGAGAGAGAGAAAGGGAGAGAGAATATGTGAGAGGAAAAGAGGGAGAGAGGGCAAGACAGATAGAAAGAGAAGAAATGGCTTGCTTTAACAAAGCTTAAAGGTGCTGTACATGTATTTCCACGTACTTTGACTGTCCGAGTCTTTCAGGGGATCTACTAAATCTACTAAATCTGATCAGAACAGATACTGACACCTAAAAGATGAACCTACTCTGTCATCCATCCCTATAAGTGGCTTGAGTTGGAGATGCTAATTGAGCAATGACTATCTAAGTTACACTATAACCTAATATGCCCTAGTAATTCACTTGTCTGGTTAATGCCTTTCTCAAGAGCTGAGGAAGAAAGACATTCCTGCCTTTCTCTTTTCGACCTCCTCATGGATCTTTTATTTTAAAGTCACAATATAACCATTTTCACACTCCTTCTACCTCCTCATTAATTATACCGTAAAAAGTAAAGGAAAAAAACACTGCTATGTAGAGAAAGAAGGAAGGTGCAAATGAGTGAATTCCATTTTTTTCTCTCCCCCTTCATGTTGAATATTCATAAAAGATCAGTTTTTGATGCTTTCGGGTGTTGTTTGTTCCACTTTAGCACAATCGTTTCCTGTTTCGAGGGGCTGTGAGTGTGTACACACCATGCAAGGAAAACGGCTCATCCGCATCGCTGAGAAGCAGAGGGCGTGTTGACTCCTCTCGGAACAGGTGCGAGGTGTCTGCCACGTCGGGTGGGATATTTAAATCCCAACTTCGATTAGCATCCAGCCCACACCCAGTCCACAGCTCACCCCAGCTATACGTACTGGCTTTCTTTTCTAGCCAGTTTATTTATGTCACAGGGAGAGAGCATGCTAACATTTATTTCTGCTTGTTTTTTTGCCTGCTTTGTGTGTGTGTGTGTGTGTGTGTGTGTGTGTGTGTTCAGGGGTGTTCAGGGACGTGCACTGACATTTTGGGGGGCATGTGCTCAAGCTAAAAAAAGACACTGTCAGGGACATCACTGGACAATTATAGTTGTAACACTTCACTTGTAACAATCGTGTAAACTGTAGCCTACGTTAAACCAATGATGATACAGGGTAACTGGACTAAAGAAGAACTGGCATTTTTTACTTCAAGTATTTTCAATTTCAGCTGATAGGAAGGCACTGCTTAGGGTTTGTGATATATATTTAATATTATAATCATATTATTATAATTATAAGCAGAAAGTAAACTATAGCAGTGAGAGTTTATACTCCTTGCAGAGCATGTTGCACAGCCAATGGCAACTTCACAGTATGCCTTCTCATAGCTCCTAGCACCCATCCTCTGTTGTTGGAAATGTAATGGTGCAATCGCAGATAGTGTTTGAATGACAATTATAACTGATAACTTTAGATATACTGATAGGTTTAATTAAGTGAAGCACATTTATTTATGAGTTCTAAACACCACTTTTAGGGAGACTAAACCAACAACCAACCAACTGAACAACATTTCCTTGACAGCATAGATGGCAGCATGGCTACTGCTCAACAATAAAAGGGTGACAGTTGCATAGACTATTATGCATATGATCTATTTAAACATATTTACTTGTTATATGCTTGTAAGTTGCCTGCCAAAGGAACTAGCAGAGTTCACTCATTTCATTGACTTGGCTATTTTTTTTGCCAGATTAGTTTGTTGTTAAGATTAATGGTGGGCTATTATCTAAGTTAGGCTACTTGGCCCATTTCAAAATGCAAAATATTAGACTTTGCAGAGGAAATTCCGTAATGCAAAGTGCTACCGTCTCGTCCAACATTTTCATATAACGGGACACCTCATCGGCCACCATCCCTTACACAGATCACTTGAATTCCTTGTTGTTTTTGTTTTCATGCATAAATATATAGATCACAACAGCCATTGACAACAGCCATTGACTTTCCACTAACACCGAGCACAGTGTCAAAGCCAAGCCATACAATTAAGAAATTAAGATGAACACCATGCCTCCAGGAGGGCGAGGGTAGAAGGGCCAACCGTAGCGGAGACTTCCAAGAGCAGTTAGATTGATAGGCCCTACACGCCATCATTTTTACAATTGCATCTACTAGTGCATACAAACCGAGAGACTCGCTCAGGAATTCAGTACACATCCAATCCTGAATCACAATGATTAATTCACTACACATCTAACACTGGGTCAGGATAAATATTTCACTACACATCCAAAACTTGGATCACAATAAATCACCCACTACAACCCAGGAGGTGTATGGTGCAAACACCAACGAGTGAGACAAAAAGACTGCCAAGGTCCCCAGACACAACTGGGGAATAAAAGAAGCCCCGCCCACATAGGAAGGCACACGGTATAGTAGGAGATAGTCACAGCAAAGACATAGCAGGAGGACAGTGGTTACAGAACTCTTCAATCCAAAGAGAACATTATTTGCTTTGTGCCTATTGCATAATTATGCTCTTTAATTATGTTAGCGGACATAAGAAGATGGCGGACGGATGTCCAGTTGCAAACTTCCTGATTGCATTGTGAATGATATCTTATTACACTTTAATTCCTTGTTTGGAATATCTTTCCTAGTGAAGAACTACACTTTTTACCCATAGGTAGAAACACAGCACAGTACACAGTAACACACAGCGAAATGCGGCATAATTATGTGTGACGTGATGGTCAACTGAAAAGTGACTAGAATAGGCCAACGTAAGGATGACACAATCTCATGCAATCTATTTCATTTTTGATGCAATCGCTGTTGTCAGAAGAAAAAAAGCAAAACAATTTTCAAAGGGTGGTCTTAAACTTTTGTCCATGATTGTAAATTGAAAGTCACACCTTCTCCTAACAGCTCAATGTATATGCTAATGTTTATATTATTAATTATCTAGGAATAATTAAATTACAGGTTGCCTACACAATCAGACAGTCAAACAGAAAGAGTTAAACAAAAAGACTTCAGACAATTGATTTTGATTTTACAACAAAACAGGCCTAGTTTTAAAAAGCAAGTGTTTCTTTCTGTCATGAGGGGGAATCCCACTGTCCCATCCGCTTTTGGTGTAACATTAGACCTGTATATCAGACACAAAATGGATGGTCATCAGTCACTATTTACATTAGCCAGGAATGTCTAGAGAAGGTCTTCAATTCCATTATCTACCATAGCTAGAATTGTATGCCCATCTTTGAGAATCTCAGTGATTGATTTGGAATAAAATGACTAATGGGGAGTTAGACAAGTTTAACGTTAGCTCTGTCCGAGGCTAAGCATTATCAAATATGAAAGTTAGCCAACTGACAATGTTAACTAACACTGGCTAATGTTGGCTATCAACAAAATGTGTCGTTTTAGGTCATAAAAAAATATGTTGCATATCTATCCTCAGTCACTCGGTCCTCCTTTTTTAGAGTGCACTGTTTATCTTTGGTGCAGTGTTGCATGTTAACATTGACTTTCTGTTCTTAAATGTCTTCAATATGATGATTAAACACGGTTCTATTATCGGTGCACAAATAATCATTCTTTTATAGATTACCAATGAAGTAATTAATGGGGCCAAATTAAAGTTACTTGATGCTTTATAAACCACTTGTTAATCATTAACTACTTATTATAATTATCAGTTGCAAGTTTATCATAGCCATCCAAATAATGTTCATAGACAGTTTACAAACTAATTACAAAAATGACAAATATTACAAATATCTATCCACCTATGTAATGCTGTTAGATGTTTTACAAACAATTTCTTAAATATTTACAAATTATTTGGTAATCATTAAAAACTTCTTCATTTGGTATACAATTAATTAATTTACTAATGTAATGAAAATGCAATTGTTTTTGCCTCATATCAGTTATGATACAATATATAATTTATACATTAGTTATTCTATTATAAACTATTATTTTATTCTTACACAAACTAATTATAAAATAACATAAATTATAACATTACGAATAATTAGTCAAAATTATTAATTATGATTTCATTGTTTCTTAACATTGAAATATCAGCACACAGAAAATAACAGTAAAATAACTATTAACTAAACTATTACTGTTAACTAAAGAAATGGCTGATGCTTATTTTCTCCCACTTTCAGATCAACTGTGGAGATGATTGAATTTCAACTAGGACAGTGGAATTCCCCACATGTTCAAGATGGAAAGTAACTTAGCCTATTCATTT
>NC_045162.1:12817821-12831604 GCF_900700415.2 Clupea harengus | reverse complement strand
ACTTGAGGTTATGCCTGAAAATCAATGGCAAAATTTCATACCGGAGAAATGTAACCCCAAACTTGAGGTTATGCCTGAAAATCAATGGTTAAAACTACGATGCATGGGTGAATGACACAGAGGACTGTTTGCTTTTTAATTTGCACAGAATACGTCGGGTTGCATAATGAATACATAAAGTAGGCCTATTCACACAGTTATGAAATGTTGTTACAAATATATATCTGAAGGAGAGAGACAGAGTGAGACATTTTATGTGAATCTGTCTTGAAATCACTTTAATAGCACCAGATAATAAAATATGATCACTCTTGGCCTGTAGCAGAGAGAGTCCTATATGGATGGTTACTTTTGTGGTCATTTTCACAGGCTGCTGTGCATAAATGGTGATAAAAGGGTGTTGTGCGAAACCCTGTGTTATGGTCTAAAAATATATGGACAGCATGACAAGCATAATAAAATATCAATTTCGGTGTAATTGGATTTTTTAATAAGGGCAATACTAATTAGGGTCACACTTTATTTGGATGTTCCCCTATAGACTATCTACAGATGCTCAGATTATAAACAAACTATCTGTTGAAACTCTGTTAACTACAATTTATGGTGAAGGTTAAAGTTAGGGGTTGGGTTTGGTTAAGTTGACGTTCACTGAACAATTAGAAAGGCTGAATTTGAATTTCAACAAACTATCTGTAAAGTCTCTAAGATAAAGTCTTAGCCTAATTAGGGTAAGCATCTGGGGCTTTTATCATTTTACATATTTCAGACATACATAATATATATATATATATATATATATATATATATATATATATATATATATACATGTTCTTTTGCTTCCCCTTGATTTAATTAATTATGTCAGTGGGCCTATAGGCTGCTTTAATCTTACACCATTTTATCAAGATGTCCTGACTCAACTTAATGTGTGAACTGAACAGAATTTGTACTGGTGGGTTTGTTTGCACTTGTGAATTGCTTTGTTGTTCAAGATAACACACAGGCAAATTGCCTCTTATTCAGATGGAGGAACACAATTTCATACTGATATATATGTATATATATTTTTTATTTGGGTGTTGCTGTGAAAAGCCGACACACCATAACACACAAACAATCAATAATGCAACTTAAAGCAGTCTGTAAGAAGTGCATCTGATTCCTAATAGCATTTCTGATGAAAGCGACTATGAAGATGCCAAACAGCAGGCCCTCCCTTGAAAGTCATGGGCTTCAGTGACACTACATCTCCACTGCGTCAGCGCGGGGCTTTTCCCCATGCTTATAAACACTCACGGTCACATTGACCGTTTCACTGCCATACTGGTTGCGTACAAAGATGCTGTAGTTGCCGGAGTCTTCCATAGTGACTTTGTTGATGGTGAGGGTGCTGCACTTGGGCTCCTTGGCGACGTGGTACTGGTCTCTGGTGACTACTTCTCTGTCATTTTTCAGCCAGAACATCTCTGGCGCTGGATCTCCGTCGGCAAAGCAGGTGAGACACAGGGACTATTAGAGGGTGGAAATATAGGTAGAGATAAAACATAATTAAGGTCACCAAGAACTCCACTTAAATGTGAGAAGTAGTGCAATAGATGTCCATTTTTTACTTTTGCAGGACTGTAATGTGTTTGAAAAAAAAATCCTCATGTTCTGGCAGTGTCCTTGAGCGCCTCACACTTACTCAAGGTCCTCAAGTCACTGGTTGAATTCAAAGAAATTATTTAACTGCAAATGTACTATGCTGCCACTTTTGACTCTTTTTATGTTATAAATGGATGTAATCCATTTCACACTTGAACTTCTCATTCCAAGAACTGCAAGTCTCTTGTAGACATGAAATGGTTCATTAAATTTCATATCACACCTTTTCCTCCATGATAGCCACCACGTCAGGCAGGCCCTTGGTTACTCGAGCTTGGTCTGCGAGAGGGGAATTAAGCAGGATTACATTAGACATCTGCAGTGCTCCCATTTAGCTGCTTCACAGCACAGATTATATAAGAAAAGAAATGACTGCACATATTACATAAATCAGGCCTTACTTCTCTCAGCTACCGCAACTTGCCTGAAGGAAGAAATGAATCACACCATTAATAACGATTCTACTCAACAGCACATTAGCATGGTGCTACAGCAAAGTAAAACAAGGATAGTGTCACATAATAAGGACATGCAGTGAGCATTTTCACACACACGCTACTTGATATAAGCTGCACCACAGTAAACATGCAAAGCATAGAAAATAGTTTACTTCAGTCTCTGGTATTCCAACAAGGCATCATCAAATGCTTCAAAAGGAAAGAGAGACAAGGAGAGAAAATCAATGTTTTGAAAATATGAGTGCCTGTAATGGCTGTAATGTTAATAGTCGCCCTCCCAGTTGTTTTCTGAGGGGACATTAGCCAAATGCCACGGCGTGGCTCATTACCTTGGCCAGCGAGGTCCAGTGAGCGTTTATGTGTGTCCACACCATCAAACATCTCCAGAGTGTACTTCCCCTTATCGCTCTCAGTGGGGTGGAAGATCTCAATCCACACCTTCAGCATGCTAGTTCCAGGCTTTGTCCTGTCGTCTAGATCGATCCTCCTCTCCCTAAAACAAACCACAGTACCAATGAATGATTACAAGAGACAAACATAAAATAAATAAAAATCTGTCTATGTTTGTCTATCTATCTATCTATCTTCTATCTATCTATCTACTGTATCTATCTCATCTCAATTAAGATATCACATTTTACATAACCTTATTCATTACATACATTTCATTTGGGTATTTGTGAGCAAACTCACACACAAAGCCAGACGTATTCAATACCTGAGAGATACAGTGATATTTGTAACATGCACAGGCTGGAATGGTTGGAAAATGCCACAGCAGAAGAATGTTGGACTGCAAAAGCTGGCAACTCAAAATTGATCCTCATGCCACGTTTTCACTCTTCACTCTTAAGGCTTTGAGTAATAGAGTTGCATAAATGGCTGCACTTACTTGAAGTGCCAGCTGGTCTGTAGGTAGCTCAGGAAATACTTCAGGGAACAGTACAGCTTAAAGCCTACGGCAGTGCACTGGATCCTCATTGGACTGGCAGACAGGGCTGTGTGACATACAAGGCATGAGAAGACACACAAGTACTCATAGAAATACACCACACACATACACACATGCACACGCAAAACACACACACACACACACACACACACACAAACACACAGGAGAAGACAAGACGGTCTGCATAAGAGCTCTTGATGTAAGAAGAGGGCCCCATCTGCTCCAGGGTGAACTAAACCATTTCCTACTTTCTGACTGATCTGAATTCACACAGTAGAGAGAGAGCACCAAGCACAACAGCAGCGAGCACACTCACCGCTCATTTTACCCAGGCTCTGCATCAGCCGGTCGAACTCTGCAGAAACACAAACAGTATTTTTTTAGGATCATCATTTTTGCAGTAACAGACTGAAGAACAAAGCAGAAGCTCTTTGATCAACTGTCACAAGCCTCACCATCGCCCAACATCTCCACAACGCTCTCATCCTCCCCTCGGCTGTCGGACACCACCGCCCTATACACACCTGCCTCCCCCTTGGTCACCTGGTGGAGGAACGCAGCTCAGTCCAACTCATCACATATTTAAGCAGTGATGTACACAAGGTTTGTAGACTCAACCTCCATCTTACCAAAAACAACAACAACAACAACAACAACAACCACAGATATGCTAGCAGAGTATAAAAAAGGACCTGGCATGTACATTTGTTCAACTCCTTTGAGTCCTCAGTGCACTGTTAGAGAACAGGATATCAGGAGGGTTGTGTTTGTGGGGGATGCCATCCAGTGTATAAGCATGCCTTTAGTGTGTCAGGGGGAAAAGAACCACTGCATTGGTTTGTCTATGCTGTGAACATGCTGTCTCCAGACCAGGTGTCTTGAGTTATACAATTGATATGAGACATGCTTAAGGAAATATCAAGACACCAGCTAATGATAAAGAAGCAGCCTCTACCACTTCATAGCGATACTGTGACACCTGTTGATGATGACTACTCAGGGGTTGTTTTGCCTATTTATTGATGCTGTGAACAACCAACATTCAGCCTACTCTGTGGATGTGTCGTGATGTTGTGATGTCGTGATGTTGGGATGTTGCGATTCTACTCACCTGAGCAATGGTTAAGGAGCTAACGCCAGAGGGCTCAGTGACCACCTGTTTCAGCTCTACTCCGTCCTTATACCACTTCAGCGTGGAGTCTTTGTTCAAGTTGGTCACCTGTCCTCAGATAATGTATGCACATTAAGTGATGGAGTGGCAGAGTATGTCATATGCATACCATTGATGGATATATATACTACACACACACACACACACACATACACACAAACACACATACTCTCTCTCTCTCTCTCTCTCACACACACACACACACACACACACTCTCTTTCTCTCTCTCTCTCTCTCTCTCACACACACACACACACACACACACACACACACACACACACACACACACTCTTCTCTCTCTCTCTCTCTCTCTCTCTCTCTCTCACACACACACACACACACACACACTCTCTTTCTCTCTCTCTCTCTCTCTCTCTCTCTCTCTCTCTCACACACACACACACACACACACTCTCTTTCTCTTCTCTTTCTCTCTCTCTCTCTCTCTCTCTCTCACACACACACACACACACACACACACACACACACACACACACTCTTTCTCTCTCTCTCTCTCTCTCTCTCACACACACACACACACACACACTCTCTTTCTCTCTCTCTCTCTCTCTCTCTCTCTCTCACACACACACACACACACACACACACACACACACACACACACACACACACACACTCTCACTATCTCTCTGTCTCTTTTGAAGAAGTGTCACAGTGATTGATTACCTTGCATGTCATTATCATTTCACAGTCTGATGTCACGACCCAGGACAAAAACTGCTCAAAGTGAGGTCCTATGAAGAAAAAGACACAGAGAACATTTCTGAATATATCTGATGATTACTTTGTCCAAGAGACAAATTTAAATACCTTTATGTGCCACAACTTTGATATGCATTTTGTGCTTTGAAAAAACGTGTAAAAGTGAATGTAAAAGTCCTTGTAAAAGTAAAAGGCAAGCTACTGCAAAACTTGTACATTAACAAGAAACTAATGGGAAACCATTGTGGGTTTCACATAGTACAAGGAAGCCTAAATCAATCCTAGGCTCCAGTCCTTCTGTCCTCAGACAGAATAATGGAAGTCTCTCTGGTTCACTGATAAGGGTGTGCCACAGTCATAAGGGGGCACTGGGCCTGTAACTCTTAGAAACCCTTACCCCGCTTGATCGAGAGCTATGATTGGCCAGAGGGGCCCTGAGATGAAGGGACATGGTCAGGTACACGTCCAGGAGGTCACTCACCCACTTTTCTCTTCCAGTCACGTCTGTTAGCCTGGGATTTGGCCAAAGTCTGCCGGAATTCTGCCCAAATTCAAAACAGGTTTTTCAGTAAATGGCACATTTGCACATGCAACAGTATAGTCATAGTGCTGCATATACAACAATGTGAAGCTATGATGTATAAGCCTTTCAAAACATTGATACTGCCACGGATATAAAGTCACAGTCTGCCAGAAGAGCAATTTCTTTAAGTGGCAAAGTCCAATGCACTTTTTCTAGAACTTAAATTAAAAACTGAGAAGTTAATCATGAATATGTACTTACAGTACATTTGCCCCAGAGTGTTATTTATAACCGTGTGAAACGACCTGGCATAATGTTCATGCGAATGTCCATACGGTAAGGACAATACAGAATACAATTGCTAAATGATTCACCTGAGGACTGAGATTAGATCATGACGTGATCATTACCATCAGTTCCCTAGGGCTTCACAGACACGTGTATCTTGCTTTATGCAAATGTTCTGATTTAAACTGTTCCCCCCCCTTACATTCTCAATAGCAATCTGGTGCAATGACATCAGAGGGTGAACTCACTCTCATCCACAAACACCAGGGTGAACTGGTTCTTGGCCCGGCCGTCTCTCAGTTGTGCGGTGTAGGAGCCCTCGTCCTCCTTGGCCAGCTGGTCTAACAGGATCTCCAGCAGACCGCTGGCCTTGTCAAAGTTAACCTTGCGGGCCTGTGTTTCAGGGCATGACATCACATACATCAAACCGGACAATTTAAGAAGACCCTCACCACCCACAGATGTTATCATTGTAAATTGCCCTGACATAGTTATTGAGTGCCACCAGCCTTTTGTTCATCAGTGGCTTTTCATCAGCTTTTTGTCTTTCTAAAGTGAACATGAATTGAACAAGCGGGTGACAACATGAGACACCATGACATGAATTATGCCGATTAGATCACAGCGGGGTCAAACAGGGACCTTTAATGTGTCGCAAAACCGAGAATTTAAGATGGATTAAACTGCCTAACACAAAGGTTACAAAACCCTGCGCACACCCAGAGTAAAATATTGCATAATGAAAGTGCTAAATCCCCAGGTCCGGCGACCCATTCCCTCAGCTCCAGCACTGGGCTATGTTTAGAGCAGTGTCATGACACTGTGCTTACATGTAACCTTTAGAGGCAGATTGCTATCTCTGCTTGCTCTGTCTTAATCATGGCCCATGCCTGTAAATGTAAATGCTATTCCTGACATTGGGATGTATTTAATCCTCATACGCTAAGATAGAAATTAGACATTTTACTAGGCAGTGATGTGGTGTTGCTCATGTTCACAGTTGACATGGGTTCCCAGTATGGGGTCCCTGTATTGTCAATTGTACTTGAACTTAAAACTTTATTTGCCTAGATGTATTGTACTGTATACATGCGTGCATGTGTGTATGTGTATGTGTATGTGTGCACATAAGTATGTGTGTTAATATATTATACTGTATACATGCATGTGTGTGTGTGTGTGTTTGCATACGTGTGTGATGTGTATGTGTGCACATAAGTATGCGTTGTATACCCCCATGTGCACAACTGAGTGTTTGTGTGTGTATGTGTGTGTGTATGTGTGTGTGTATAATGTGTGTACCGGGGTGCCTGAGATCTCCCTGTCATTGAGGATGAGGCACAGTTGAGCAGCGTTGGACAGGGCCTCAGTTTGTAGCCACAGGCGGACGTTACCCTGCTCCGACACCTCCACCTTCCAGCCCGACTTCAGCTTTATCACTGACCAAGACATGGTGCCCAACGAACACGTGGTTAACGACATTAACACAAACCATAATCAGAAAAGGCATAAGCAATCAGAAAAAGGCCATAAAGAGACTGCAAATAATTCACAAATACACCCATCTTGGAAAATAAAACGCCTGAGATAAGCATTCCGTGAACTGGGCATAAATATTGTGGGGACAGCAAATGCCACAAGCTGGTGTAATTCATAGGCTGCGCCCCGGCCAAATGCCTCCATTTGTCTCACTTACATGGGTTTCTGATGTGCCAGCCCAGCTCTGTGAGACGCTCCAGGTCTGAGAAATTAGACAAGAGAGAGAGAGAGGGAGAGAGATGGAGAGAGAGAGAGGGAGAGAGATAGATGGAGAGAGAGAGAGAGAGGGGGGGGAGAGAGAGAGAGAGAGGGGGAGAAAGAGACACAGAGAGAGAGAGGGAGAAAGAGAGAGAGAGAGAGAGATGGAGAGAGAGGGAGGGGGAGAGAGAGAGGGTAAGAGAGAGAGAGAGAGAGAGGGGGTGGGAGAGAGAGAGGGTAAGAGAGATAGGGAGAGAGAGAGAGAGAGGGTAAGAGAGAGAGGGAGAGGGAGAGAGAGAGGGGGGGGAGAGAGAGAGAGAGGGTAAGAGAGAGAGGGAGAGAGGGAGAGAGAGAGAGAGGGAGAGGGAGAGAGGGAGAGAGAGAGGGGGGAGAGAGAGGGGGGGGGGAGAGAGAGAGAGGGTAAGAGAGAGAGGGAGAGAGGGAGAGAGAGAGGGAGATTAAGTGGCACATTTGCATCTGCATTGTTCTTAACACAGATGCATATTTCCACAACAGGATGATTCATGAGGTTTACAAGTGAAGTCAGGCCAGATATGCTCAAAAGCTGGCTGTTTCCTGTTTCCTGTTAAGTATGCTGCTTGTGTAGGTTGGTATTAAGCATACATGCATAAACAGGCTATTTAGTGCAACGACATGAATATTCAAATCTCCACAGATTTTCCACAAATGCAGTCAGCCATCCAGTACATGTGAAGTGGTTTGGCACTTGCTTCTATTTTCCGTCTATTTTTACAGGGCTGCTGCAGCTGGCAAAACAAATGTATGGCTTACGTATGAGAGGTTCCAATGTGGAAATTATGTTTTTTTTTTTTTAAATGATTGCTGTATAAGGCACACAATGGTGCTGAGAAGAATGCAAAGTGAGGATAAGAGCATGACAAAGACGGGACAATAAGGGGTTATGTGCAAACAGAGAATGAGAGAGAGAAAGAGCGAGTGAAGAGGAAAGAGCACACAAGGGAGAGGAGGACAGGAGGGCTGTGGCGTACCCTCCGCAGTGAAGGTGTAGCTGGAGGAGACAGCAGGGTTGTCACTAAGCCCCACTGTGTACAGGCCCAGATCCTCCTCACTCGGGTCAGTGAAGGTCAGAATGGATCTGTGGGGAGACCCAGAGTAATTACAGCATACACTAATACACACACACACACACACTACACACAGCCGAAAATGTACACAAATACTCACATACAGAGACTTAAACAAACACACACACACACACACACACACACACACACACACACATACACACTGTACACAGCCGAGGATGTACATAAATGCTCACATATGGAGACATAAACACACACACACACACACACACACACACACACACACACAGCCGAGGATGTACATACATGCTCACATACAGAAACATAAGCACACACACACACACACAAATAAATACATAAAGCCATCCTTACCTATTGTTCTTAGTCTCCACCTTGGCTCTTCCTGCATCAATAGCCTCACTGTAGTTCTTGCTCCAGACAAACTTGCTGTCCTGGCTCATCTCCTCCGTCTCAAAGGCCAGGTATATGAACCCATCATTATCAACTCCAATCTCCACCTCCTTGGTTCCTGATAGAGGAGAAGGTCATTATAATCATATATTCCCATACAGGAGGACAGCTGATCGAAACTGAAGATGAGGGGGGAATTGGCGGTATGATTGGTGCAGACCTGGTTTGGTTTGAGCTGTTATTGGCTCAGAGGGGATGGAGGCCATGCCTACACCAGCTTGATTGACAGCAGAGACACGCAGACGATATGTGCGACCTGATTTTAGCCCAGGTACCTGAGCAGGAAATGAGAACAAACATCCGGGTATGCATCACCGGACTTATAACATAATCCCTCTCAGATAGTATAACAAATAACATACACATACCTTAAAGTGGGGGTCTGTGATTGGCTCCTCATTCACAGGTGTCCAGTCCTCAGACTCCTCCCCCTCGCTGAGCTCTATCATATAGCCGCTGATCTCTGATTGGCCCGTATAGACGGGCACTGCCCACAGGAGCACCAGGGAATTACTGCGGACCTCTCGGAATTCCAGATCATAGGGACAGCCTAAGAGGACAGGAGGATGATGGGAAATGTTACCGTGTGAGCAGAGTCAGTCCTTGCATCTGTTCATCCATCAATCTATTTTCTATTTTGTTTTCATGCATCCATAAATCAATTTGGTCATCCATCCATCCATCCATTCATTCATCCACCCATCCATCAATGAACTCATTCGTTCACATCCATAGCGCCTTCCTTCCACCTATTGACTTTTTTCATGCATCCATCCATCAGTTTGTTCAACCATCCTCTCTCTTTCTCTCTTTCTGTGTGTGTGTGTGTGTGTGTGTGTGTGTGTGTGTGTGTGTGTGTGTGTGTGTGTGTGTGTGTGTGTGTGTGTGTGTGTGTGTGTGTGTGTGAATGAGTCTGTGCACACACTCACCTGCCTCTGGCATTGTCCATTCCTCACAGAGAAAAAGCTCACTAGGTTTTGAGGGCTTGCCAATTCCGACAATGTTTGCAGCAAACACATGAAACTGATAATACTGCCCCTCGAGAAGGTTAGACACCTGCACAGGCACACAGAGAAGCTGGGAGTCACTTTGGGGAAATGGGAGTGGAGGAATACAGGAAACAGAATAGAAAATACACTGAATTATCGTTAAATATATGTACTTTTCTACTTATTATAACATCATAAATGTAAGAGAGAGTTATGCGTTATTAGCTTTAGAAAATCATTCACGATAAAGAGAAGCTTTAACATAATATCCCTGCTCATGTCCTCTCTGTAACGTCTACAGTGCCCTTTGAGGGGGAAACACAATATTCATCAAAAGATTGATGACTTTGTCCTGAGCCTCTAGGGATGAATGATCTACAGACACTGCAGACCAGCTCAGGACCAACCACCATCAATAGAGCCAAACCAAAAATCAAAGCTACATTTATGGGGATGTCACTATCCATCACCAATCAATCTATCAGGTAAAGCAAGGTCTGTCAGGGTTGGTGTTCACTTGACCAATGACTTGACTGGCAAGGAAAGGAAAGCCTTGCTCACAGTTTTGGCTGTTTTTCCACCTCTGAACACTAGATGGCAGTAGAATGTTTTCTCAGCCCTCATTGTGGCAGGCTGTACTGGATGTGAGGAGTGAGCCCTAAGGGGCTTGCCTTTCAGCTGGCCTCTAATGAAGCTCGATGGGTGGCTTGCCTCCCTGACTGCCCAATGACCAGCCAAACACAGGCAAACAGTGGACCCTCTAGCAGCCTTGTCTGACAACTCCCACAACCTTGATCCCAGTGATCAATACGCTCTAATAATTATCAATGCTCTATTTATGAAGAGACAATATGAACAGGACATGACAATGTACGCCAAAATACAAATAATGTGATTTGATGTAGAAAATAATGATGAAAATGATTTTAAGTAGCTGTGGGTCTACATTCCGTCCAACAGGGGGCGCTCTGCCCAAAAAGCACTCATGTTATTTTTAGATAAAGGCCAAATACATCCCACAGGAAGGATTCTGTCTGCCGAAGTCAAGCAGTTTCAGTTCTAACTGAAGCTAACCTGGCCTCCTCTAAAACAGCAGTAGTCTTTTCGTTTGTCATGCTCCATGTGTCGAAGATCCCCGCTCTCATGACCCTACCCAGGGCAGGCATAATCTACCAGGAGTGTCGCAATGTGCAAGTGTGTGAGGAATGGCAAGGGCTGCATGAGTGTGGGTGTGTGTGCTCAACGTGTGAAGAATGGTAGCCATGCTGTCTTTCCCTGACCACATTTTAAAGGTGAGCTAATTAAGACTGTCACCATGCTGACAGAGGGACAGAGGTTTGGGTTTTAAGCTTTAATGAGGTCTCTGAGGACACGCGTCACCGCAGGAGTAACCCACTTCTGCTGGCAAAGGAGCGCAAAAAATATAAAATTCAGCCCAGGCAGAGGACCATCAAGGCATGTCATTGAAAATCCACCATGCTGATGAGGACTAGTATAAATGTCAATAAGGGAAAATGTCAATTCACCTTGTAGAGTCTCTCTTTGATGGGCTTGATGTTCACCTCGCGCCAAGTGGTCTGGGCCTTCTCTCTCTGGTCCAGGTAGTACCCAAGGACAGGAGAGCCACCGTCGCAGGACGGACCTCTCCAGTTGAGGAGCATCTCTGACTCAGAGCAGTGCAGCAGGGCAATGGCCGAGGGAGAGGACGGGACATCTGGAGAGAGAGAGGGAGAGCGAGATAGACAGAGATAGAGAGATAGAGGGAGATAGACAGAGATAGAGAGGGAGATAGAGAGAGAGATAGAGAGGGAGATAGAGGTAGAGAGTGAGGGAGATGAAGATGGAGATGGAGATGGAGATGGAGAGAGAGAGAGATAGAGATGGAGATAGAGAGAGAGATAGAGATGGAGAAAGAGATAGAGAAAGAGAGAGAGAGAGGGAGAGTGAAATAGATATAGAGGGAGAAAGAAAGGGTGAGGGAGATAGAGAACAGGCTTTTGCTACAATGACCTTGTGTTTCGGCTCTCCGAGCATTTTAAAAAAAAAATTTTTTTTACTGTCTCAGCCCTTTTTTCATTATCTAATCAAATCAACAAACTCTTGAATCAGTGACTGGTTAATAAATGGAAATCCAGTTAAGGTAATTTTCTGTCGGTGCAACAGCTTTTGTTAGTTAATCTATGGGGCGCTGAGGCTTTAATTAGTTAATCTATGGGGCGCTGAAGTTTGTCCTGGAGCCCCCACAAGTCAAGGGTGAACGCTCAACCATCAGAGCAGAGCAGCAAATCACGAATATCTCATCCCACTGACATTTGGGCGTTGAAATAACTAATTTATCATGACCCATCGGTACCCCTCTCAACTGACCTCGGAGCACTTTCTTTCTCTATTCCACTCGAATTCTCTCACTCCCTCTCTATATCCCCTCTATCTCTCTCTCATGCTCTCTTTCTTCCTCTCTCCCCCTCTCTTTATTTTCTCCCTCTTTTGCAGAGAGAGACTAGTAGTGAGATTGTGCTCGGTGGAGCTCTTGAGCGCCGTGCAGAAAAATAAAAAAGCGCCAGAGATGTCTGCGTGTCTCTCAGTTCGTTTCAGGACACAGAGAGGCGGTTTAAATGAATGGGACAGAAATGTCAGGCCTATCATTATCTGATCCTACATCAGTGTATTTGTAAATTACATCACGGTGAGTGACAGGCAAAATGAGCTGCTATTACCAGGGAGCCAGCAGCTCTGCAGAGATAATCAGAGCCGCGATTGTAGGTCAGAACTGTGCCAAGAACCGAGGTGCTTCTGTGAGAGACAGATTACCTCGACACCAAAAAGCTCCTCTCACTGAAGGTGAAAGAAGATGTATTTCCTATTGCAGTCACGTCGTTCATGAATTTGAATATTTCTTACAGAAATTGTGGAACATATAGCACAGGAGATCAAAGCTCTCTCTGTTTGCTTTGGCTGCAGAGGGACTTTCTCTGCTTTTAGATGGCAGTGTAATGCTCACATCCCAGTTCAAAAGGAAGGCTATTGGTGGCTTTTACTGGTCTGTTCCTGCTTTGTGGCGGCTTTTTAAGGACTGCCAGATGGCGGCGAGTCCCTACGGGGGCTAGCCCAGAGGGAGTGAGCTGGTGGCACCCGTGGCCAGACAGGTTAAGTACTCACATATGGCCGATTTGACCACGACTGGGTCCGATTCCTCCGAGTATTCGCTGTTTCTGGCGCGGCCTACCGACTTCACGCGGAACACGTACCGCTTGTCTTTGGTCAGCCCATGCACGGTAAACCTGGTGTGAGCAAACATCAGCTAAATGAGCCATATATCCAAAATTATGCATAGAGATAATATAAATGCTGCTGTCAGCTCTTTATCACATTATTTTCTCCCTAAGACAGTAGTTAGGATAAGAGGCACCGTATGCTCAAGGATGATGTGATTTCTAATCCTCTCTGATGAGATCAAATTGAAGGGTGAAAAATGTTGCCTGCTTTAATGGGTTTCCCTGTCCAATCTGACATCTACTATAATTGCTGTTTAGTACAGTGTTTGCGCTATTTACTTCCCTTCACTTATCAATCTCTGATGTGTTCATTGAATCTGAAAGATAGGTCACTCTGTAGAGTTATCCTTGAATGTAAAGTTTGTATTTTCCCCACTCATGCCATGTTGACTGATTGGGCTGATCTGGGACCTGTTGTTGGTGATGGGCTTGTTGTTGACGCTCCTCCATTCGCTCTTCCCAGCCTCGCTGTAGTACAGATA
>NC_045162.1:12790321-12812821 GCF_900700415.2 Clupea harengus | reverse complement strand
TTGCAGTGAAAGTAATAGTAGCAGTATCATATAAACAAACTTAGATCGTATCTCTGCTAACAATAACATACAGAACTGAACATCTCAGTTACTATGATGTACACAACTCAGTGATATCTCTGTGATGATATCTTCTCGGGTACCAGAGCATTTCAGGTTAGCAAATCACGTCAGACACACATACACATACACATACACAGACACAGACACACAAACACACACAGACACACACACAGACACACAGACACACAGCGATTCAAGTGTTTTCAGAGGTGAAATTCAACTTTTGAATTGGGTACAGAAAACATTGCCTGAGCCACACAGCAACGCTGCCTGGAATTTTGTCAGCTGCCTAGATTTTTAATTAGTTAGGTTTTCCAGTCGTGATCCACTAATTGATAGTTTGCAAACCTGCTCAAGGCTGCCAAAGATAAATATTTGGTTGGTTGCACCTGTAGTCTGGCCTAAACCGTGAAGCAGAGAATATCCTCCCCTATGGCATAATTTCTATACATACAATACAACACGGAAGGGTCAGCAAAGTCAAGAGACATCAGCTTTCCCTGCATCCTTAGTCCAGCCCAACTATGCTTTATCTCCATCTATTTAATACTGAGGATAACATTCCTTGCTGTTGTATTTTGGAGTGTGTGTTGTGATCCATTGTGGCAGGCAGTAGCTTCCACAGTGACAGTGACCACTGCATCAGATACCTCAGGTGCAGTTAGTGAGTTTATTTTTGTCCATTTTCATTAACTCACGGAACACACATATTGTCCACACACACACACACACACACACACACTCCAGTCTTCAGAATGATTTACCCATAGTCCTGCTGGCCTCGTTGGGGTCAAAGGTGAGCACAGGCTCAGTGGCTTTGGAAGGACGGCCCGCCCCGGCCTGGTTGACAGCACACACACGGAACTGATACATGGTGCTGTCCTGTAGGCCCGTCACAGGGTAGTAACAGGCCTTCTGGAGGAGCTCATTACAGCGCACCCACTGCCCAGCACCAATGTCACACCTCACACACACAACACAGGCCAGGAAGGAGAAACAAAACAATTTAAAGTGAATTCGAGCAGAAAAGAAAAAGATCTTTTGGGAGGGAAAATTATGAATTACTTATGAACATAGTTCATAGTTAAGGAAAGGAAAATCAAGCCATGGCAGCCAGCAGCAGAGCTGAATGCTTTTGAGAAAAGTGAGGTTAGAGTAAATGCTGAAAAGACTATCTCTCTCTCTGATGTAACTGGAGAGCTTCTGGGGAAAACATTCCTATCTATGTAGGCAATGTAAGTCTGTTACTTTACATGGTATATATATATATATATATATAAGTATAAATGAATGTAGCAGTAACATCCTTAATACATTCTGAGCAATCCTCGAAACACGAGGATAGAACACTCACTGAATAAGGGCGAAAGAGGCAGTCATCAAGTCAACATTTACTCACAGAACAAACAAAGACAAGGTAAACAAATGCTGGTAACTTCGCCAACGGTGTTCCCTTGGTTGCTAGGAGACAGCCAAATTAAATGCTTCGCCACTGCCTCAGCAAGGTGATATCTTCTTTATAAAACTTTCATTTTGCGTATTTGTAATAAGAGGACACATTAATAGCACTGTTACTGTGTAAACACACACAAGGACAATGACCCTGTCTTGATCCATATCACATTCACCTCCCCCTCAGATTCACACCAAATGGCTAAATTAATGCTGATTCCCCTAATTACATTTGATTATGCAGATGCTGGTCTACACCCCCTCCCTCACCCATTGCGTCAGTGGTTTCTTTGAAGAAGACATTAGCGAAAGTCGTACCTTTTATTTTGAAAAGCACACGGGCTGAATTGCTGTTACTCACTGAGAGAAATGGGAGGCAGGTCTAACTTTGACACAACAAACACACTGACGGTGTACAGATAACGCTATCTAACACAGGGGCTAACACAAAGGGCATTACAACAGAAAACGTGGACAAAATGATAACAGTCATACAAGCTAACACTGGACACAAAAGGCAGGCACGAGCAACATTCTAAATAAGAACATTTACACTTAAACAGAACACTGGCTCTCTTTTAACCGCACAGCATGCTGGGAGTCACTTAAAATCCCTTACATAGAACATGCTTCACTAACCCACTGCACAGCACAATATTTTAATGGTGGTACTTGGTTTCCATACCTCTCTATGTAGTAGCCCTGTACCGCCGTGGCTCCGTCTGCACTGGGGGGCTGCCAGCGCAGGAAGACGTAGTCCTTGTTCACGTCAGACACCTCCACCTGCAGAGGGGAGCCAGGGCCCCCAGGTACCGCAGCTGATCCATCTGTGGGAGAGAGGGGCAAACTGTTTGAGGCAGTGAGAAGAGACAAAGGATGGAGAGATGGGGAGAGAGAGAGGAGGTAAACAAAGGGAGTGGACAGAGAGGGACCAAGAGAGAGAGAGACAGAGAAAGGGGAAGAGAAAGAGAGAAAGGAGGGGGAAGGGAAAGATAATAAGACAGAGAGAGAACAACTGATGTGCCGTTTACACGGAGACTAGTTTGCCTGAATCCGGAGAGAAATGTCTCCGGATCGACCTTTCGTCTACACGGACCCACTGAATCCGCACACTGAATCCGCACTCTTTCGAATCGGGTCCGCGGGTTGGTGTTCGTGTGCACGCCGATCCCCAACCCTTTCTAATCTGATGACGTCATTGCCCCACGTGATCGCCTCGCAACCTCAGGCTGAACCCTTAGAAACCCCACTGCGTCACTTCATAACAACGACAACGATGGCGGACTCCAGGTTTGTGTACATGCTGAATCTGCTAATAAGTCTACAAAGCTTACTACGACAATATTGTGACCTCTTCACCTACGTTGTAGAGGAGCAAACGACGGTGAACAACCGCATGCTGGCTTTAAATGAACCGCAGGGAGCAACCAGAAGGGCAAACAGAAGACAGTTTTGGGTAAGACCTGGGAGAACCAGCAGCTGGTGGAACAATTTTATCGATGCCGTTGTCGTGGGCAGTGAATGGATTGAGAACTTCCGCATGTCCAGAGCATCGCTCTTCGCCCTGAGCGAAGAACTTTGCCCGTATATTGGAGGACAATCGACCAACATGAGGGCACCGATTGAAACGGTTAAAAAGGTTGCGTTAACGCTGTACTATTTAAGCGATGAGGGAAGACTACGGAAAAATGCTAACGCCTTCGGCATATCGCGGTCGACAGTGTCCATCATTGTTAGGCAGGTATGCAAGGCGATCGCCATCCACCTGGGTCCAAAATACATTAAGCTACCTTTTACGGAGCCCGAGGCCATGGATCTAGTTTTGAGCTTTCATCGGGCTCACGGAATGCCACATCAATATTAAGCAGCCATCCTCCAACTCCACGGACTACATCAACAGGAAAGGTAAACATTCTTGAGAGGGAGGGGGAGAGAGTGTGTGTGAGAGAGAGAGAGAGAGAGAGAGAGAGAGAGTGGCCATGACAAAGCAAAATAAAAGTAATTCAGCCAGTATTCAGTCTTTTCCAGGCTTTGACTCTACTGCCTCTCTGCTGTACTACTCTTTTAAAGTCACTAATTGCCACTGACAAGTCAAGGCAAAGTACTCTTGAAAGGCATGTAGAGCAGGTCTAGGCCACCAACACTGAGTCTGTGCACTTTACCTGGCAAATCTGCAATGATAATTTTGATACTTTGGGGTGACAGACACACTCCTACACACTGCAGGGGTTAATGAACTGCATGTGGATGGAGGTAGCAGCCACACACCTTAATAAGACGGGCAAGTCCATGGCTACTGTCTCTAAACTTTCACTCTGTTTGGGCTGTGCTGCTTCAGCTACACACAAAAATCGAATCACTGCAAATGGCCGCCCTTCGAAGCCCAGTTGAGTTTTGAAGAAGTAAGTAAAACAGCGTTTGGCTTTAACTTCTGGGGTAATATTACTGAGACTACTCTTCAGCCAAGCCTGTGTACCCAAGAGTGAGCATACATCGTCATATTAAGACTCAGTATCATTAAGATAGAGTTTGTGTTAATTCTTGTCACTGCCTTTCATTTCAGGACATTTTTGGGACAGTCTATATTTAGAGACCATTATATGCCAGCCATAAACATTTCCTTGGGGTCTGCAGCAGCCTTGTTTGTGTCCCAGTTATGCGAGACCTTCCTGCTCATTTTCACAATGTTTGAAAAACATCTAAAACATTCACACAAAAATAGAAATAGCCAGTACTAGTTGCCAAAGAAGTACATTCTCTCAGCTCTGACCTCGGACATAGATGTAGGCGCTGTGTTCGGTGTAACTTTCCCAGGTGCGCAGGCGGACTTTGTACAGGCCCTCATGCTCCTTCTGGATGGTCCTCAGAGAGAGAGAGCTGGAGCGGAGGGCTGTCTGCACCTCCAGACGACTAGAGGCTCTCAAGGGGACGCCTGAAGACAAAGAAGAATAGAGGAGAGGAGAGAGAAGTAGAGAAGAAAAGGGGGTGAGAAGAGAGGAAGGAGAGAGAAGGAAAGAGGACAGATTTGTAGGGGGAGAGGGGGGAAGAAGAGAGAGAAGGAGAGAGGAGATATATGTAGGGGGAGAGGAGGGAAGAAGAGAGAGAAGGAGAGAAGAAAGGAGGGAAGAGGAGAGATGGGAGAAGGGGGGTGAGAAGGAGAGAGAGGAAGGAAGATGAGAGAGAAGGAGTTAAGAGTAGTGGGAGAGAAGAGAGGAGGGAAGAGGTGAGAGAAGGAAACAAGAGAAAGGAATAAAGAGACCAGAAGTGATGAGGACATGAATAGAAGCTGCACTATAGGTTTCTTAGAATAAGATTGACCAGATCCAAACTGTTAAAGGCACAGTGTGTAGGTTTTACTGGCACCTCTTAGTAGCAATGGAATATAGTATTCATAATTATGTTTCCATTAGTGTATAATTACCTGTAACCACGATTTGTTGTGTTTATGTTAGGCTAGAATGAGTTAGAGATCGTATCTAGGGAGCAGGTCCTCCACGGAGTTTGAACTGTAGCGTCGCCATGTTTCTACAGTAGCCCAGAATGAACAAACCAAAACACTGGCTCGAGATAGGGCTTTTTGCGTTGTTATGGCATTTGACTGCCACCGTAGGTACTCACACACAAAGGGAAGGGCATTCAGCTGGTTGCAAATAAGCAACCTCACCACTAGATGACAGTAAATAACTACACACCTAACCTTTAATATGAAATATGTCATGTTTTTACTTTCACTATGTCATGTTTTCTGAACCATTCTAGTCTGTCAAAAGATTAGTTCTCTGTACATCTCTAACACTGAAACTTTACTGCTGAACTTTAAAACTCTCAAACGTTAAATAGGTGATTGGTTCAAATAGATTCTGCTATGGATAAGTGAGTGAGGGTAAATGAGCCAGATGAAGGATCTAGAACAGGAAGGGCCACAACCTCTGACCCTTAATCTGGGACAGAACAGGAATAAACATAATATTCATTGAGAGCAGGATGTTCTTCACAAGGCAAACATTTATGCTAAGAGTCACTTCAACTCACATATAAAAATGTTTTTGAGTGTGTGAACAGTTTGAAATCATGCCCCCACGCATACTTACGCCTACACACACTAAAGAAGGCTACACACATGCAGTTGCACACGTACACACACTGAACACTCTGAACCAGGCCACGTCATGTTGGAAGGGCATTAATAGTTTTCACAAATGCATCCACCTCCCCATCCTCCAAGGCACACATACACACACACACCCTACACACACACACACACACACACACACACCCACACACACACACACACACACAAACAAACACTCTGAACCAGGCCACGTCATGTTGGAAGGGCAGTAATAGTTTTCACAAATGCACCTCCACCTCCCCATCCTGCAAGGCACACATACACACACACCCTACACAAACACACACACACACACACACACATACACACACACACAGGCCAAGCCTCACCGTCTCTGAACCAGGTCACATCTTGTTGGAAGGGCAGCAGTGGCTCAGTGAAGCTGCAGCGCAGAGTGAGAGTCTCCCCTTCCTTCACGAAGGTCGGGGCAAAGGTCGACCCAAACAGTGCCTCCTGCTCCAGAACCAGAGCTACAGCAGAAATGGAAGTGAGTCGTACATCAGCCACACAGACCAGGGATACCCGTCTACGGCAATATGGACCACAGATGAAACCTCAAAAGCTTTCTGTCACAGAGACAAGCTTGTGCACCTGGAAACCTCAGTGGTGAAATACACCAACAGGATTTTTTTTTCTGTGTGGCACTCAGGAGGGAAAGCAATTCAGGTAAACAACATTACAAAAGCGTGTGCACTTACTGCCAAAAGAAGGAGAACCACAAAGAAAAGAAATAGTGCAATCTAGAAGGACAAACATTAGACTGATGGGGAATGAGACAGACAATACCATGAAACCTCAAACAGAGCCATGGCATTTCTGAAAAGGCACGATTCCTGATCTGCTATTCTTCTAGCGAGCCCTTTTCTGTTGACTGAATTCCAGCCAGATGGCAGAGGAAATAGTGATTGTGCGGCAAAACTGGAGCAGAAACAGTCCCTGACATGCCTCTGCATCACGTTATCAGCTGGCACTACAAGAACAAGCAGCTTTTACTGACACTCATTTAAAAAGTACATGTGATTGTTCACGGCATGTAGCCACAGTGGTAATAATTTTAATATGGGGGAATTGCACCATTGCATTTATTTCATCTAGAAATTTCATCTGCTTTCTGGTGGGAATGGGCATTAGATGCTCATGGTCTCATGTAAGGATAATGAGCAACCAACCCACTATTTCACATACGTGTAAGTCATATAGAATGAAAGAGCTCACTACATCTCATCTCGCTGTCAAAAAAGAGAGATTTAGTGATGTGCGGTTGCAGAAGAGGGAAAATCTGAAAATGGGAAATGGAAAACATTTATCTAAAGTAAGAACTGCTTGTGACATTCAGTAGCACAGTCTTATAGATGTGCTCGCTCAAGCGAAACTCATGCTCCTGGTCTGGATTAATGGCCTCTTCGTTTCCCACTGGTTCTCTATGTTAGATGTGTTCCAGCCTTCCATGTACTACCGGTTCTGTACATTAGATACAGTGGGGAAAATAAGTATTTGAACCCCTGCCGATTTCGCAAGTTTGGCCACTTGCAAAGAAATGTGTGATCTATAATTGTAATGGTAGGTGTATTTTAACAGTGAGAAATAGAACAAACAAATCCAGAAAACTGCATCTTATAACATTTATGACTTTATTTGTATTTGATGCAGAAAATAAGTATTTGAACCCCCAAGCAAACAGCAAGAATTCTGGCTCCCAATGACCAGTTATGTGCCCAAGAAGCACACAGATTAGTCCTCATTAGGCCTAACAAGGTACACCTGATCTCAACTGGTGACGTGTATAAAAGAAACCTGTCCAAAGAATCATACTTCACACCTTCAACCTCACCACCATGGGCAAGACCAAAGAGTTGACCAAGGACGTCAGAGATAAGATTGTAGACCTGCACAAGGCTGGAATGGGTTACAAAACCATCGGCAAGCAGCTTGGTGAGAAGCAGACAACTATTGGTGCGATTATTCGTTAATGGAAGCAACACAAAACAACTGTCAATCGCTCTAGGTCTGGGGCTCCATGCAAGATATCCCCTCGTGCGGTATCGGTGATCATCCGAAAGGTGCAGAATAACCCCAGAACTACACAGGGGGAGCTTGTGAATGATCTCAAGGCAGCTGGGACCACAGTCACCAAGAAAACCATTGGCAACACACTACGCCGTAATGGTTTGAAGTACTGCAGCACTCGCAAGGTCCCCCTGCTCAAGGAAGCACATGTACAGGGCCGTCTGAAGTTTGCCAATGAACACTTAAATGATTCTATGGAGGATTGGGAGACAGGATGTGGTCAGATGAGAGCAAAATCAAGCTCTTTGGCATCAACTCGACTTGCCGCGTTTGGAGGGGAAGAATGCTAAATATGACACCATCCCCACCGTCAAGCATGGAGGTGGAAACATTATGCTTTGGGGCTGTTTCTCTGCCAAGGGTACAGGACGACTCCACTGCATCGAGGGGACTATGGATGGGGCCATGTAACGTGGAATATTGGGCTTGAACCTCATTCCCTCATTCCCTCCCATTGAAAACGCAACCTTAAGGATTTGGAGAGGATCTGCAAAGAGGAGTGGACCAAAATCCCTCCTGAGATGTGTGTAAACCTGGTGACCAACTATAAGAAAAGTCTGACGTCTGTGCTTGCCAACAAGGGTTATTCCACCAAGTACTAAGTCATGTTTTGCTAGGGGTTCAAATACTTATTTTCTGCATCAAATGCAAATTAAGTCATAAATGTTATAAAATGCAGTTTTCTGGATTTTTTTGTTGATATTCTGTTTCTCACTGTTAAAATACACCTACTATTACAATTATAGATCACACATTTCTTTGCAAGTGGTCAAACTTGCGAAATCGGCAGGGGTTCAAATACTTATTTTCCCCACTGTATATTCTAGCTTTCCAATGTAGCGCTGGTTCTGTAAGCCTTCGTCTGTAACCGTCATTGTACATATGCTCCTGTAATTGAATATGAATGAGTTTGCTATTTGTTATGAGTTCACCATTCCCATTCTTCCTCTCCTCAAGGCCCCAGAGGTCTTTCTTGTCCATCACCGTGAGGAGGCGAAAAACTTCAAAAGGCTTCAAAAAGGTTATTAGTGCCGGAGGACAGTGTGTGGCACTTACCTGGGATCTGCGTAATCTCCAGTCCAGACTGCAATCCTTCATAGGCTGTAGGGACAGACAATCAGAAAGAAAGAAAGAGAGAAAGAAAGAAAGAAAGAAAGAGTCATTCTGTCATTGGTCTTCATCATATTGAAATATGACAGGCCCAGAAGCAGTAGCTGGACTTTGAGCTCCATCCGTAGCGGGCAGAAGGCATTAGCGGTGGTTCTATTGAGCACTTTAATTATGACGCTTTGTAACTCTCTTGTGCTGATGGTGCAAAAATACAATGGAGAGGCTCCATTAGCTGGCCTTGATTTTATCTCATGTCCCCTAAAGTAGATCACCGCCGTGATTAATTGATGTCTCAGCCAGATGCAGAGTTACATTGTGTTCTCGTGGTTACTAATTTATCAGCATCGTACCGTGTAAATATTTCAGTGTCTCTTGAAAGGGGCTGGGACAGACATATAAGATGAAAGCTCACAGCAGAGTGAGAATAGGAGGAGGCATATTAATGTTTGAACGCTCCTTGTGTATGGTTCATGTCAGCTTTTGCTGAATCCATATGGGCCCAAATGCTCACACAGTGACATGTTTTGAACAGATTGCTCGCTGAGTGTTGATGCCAAATGTATGTAATATTTAATCTTGACCTATGTGATGTTTAACTTGAATGTGCAGGGCTGATGTTTAGCATGAGAGGGAAGGAGCTCACCGTTTACATGGAGAGTAGCGAAGGTGGTAGCTTCTCCCAAGGAGCTCTTTGCCACCACCTTATATTCTCCAGCATCCTCAGAACAGCATCTGAACAAGGGAGAGAGAGAGAGAGAGAGAGAGAGAGAGGGAGAGAGATAGAGAGAGAGAGAGAGAGAGAGAGAGAGAGAGAGAGATGAAAAATGGAGAGAGTCCAGCTTTGGATAATTGATCTCTATAACTACTACTCCGCCACACTAGTGTTCAATTCCCAGCTGACTGAGTGCCTCCAGCACATTGGCAGAAACTTCACTGTTGATACCAGTGCTACTCTGATTGGTTAGAAGCCAAATGACTGGGAGTTGGCTGATGCTGCCGATGTGGAAATCTTATCTGATTTAGCTGATAATTGTGTTGTGCTGTAGAGAATGAAGGATGATTTTACAACTGAATAGTCAAACCTGAGGACAACTGTTGCGACAGTGGTACAGGAGGTAGAGAAGTCGTTTAGTAATCAAAAGGTTGCTAGTTCGATTCCCTGTCAAAGCGTCCTTGAGCAAGACACTGAACCCCTAATTGCTCCTGATGTACAGTGTGCCATCAGTGTAAATGTAAAATGTGTATACATCCTTGTAAGTCGCTTTGGATAAAAGCGTCTGCTAAATGACTAAAATGTAGAAATGTGTAGATTTCGTCCACTTAAAGTAGTATTTATTGTTACACTAGGTCTCTATTGCTCGTAGCTTGATTGTTTTCTCCTTTGTACGTCGCTTTGGATAAAAGCGTCTGTTAAATGACTAAATGTAATGTAAATGTAATATGAAGTGGAAACCTTGGAAGTTAAAACATGTTAACACCAATCTTCATGGGTTTTGAAAATATGGGGTCGGGTCTCTGACGTTAGCTTCATTATGTTAGCATTCACATTAGCCTCGTCTCCTGCGTCTCTCTCACCTCCTGATCTCCAAAGTGTTGAGGCCAAATGTTTGGACCAGGTGGTATCTCCAGGGCTGGTGGGATACATTCAGAGTGATCCCGTCTTTGTACCTGTCACAGAACACAGAAGCGTCAAATGCAGAACTCACAAGCAGGGCACTGACACTGAGTCCTTGTGTGAAGTCTGGCTAGAGGAAGTGTGGATCAGCTCAGATGGAATACAAGATCATAAAAGCACAGAGAAGGGTTTTTATTTCTCTGAACCCTTACTCACGCACAAACACACATAAATATACTCCTCACACACACCCTCTCTCTCTCTCTCTCTCTTTTGATGTTTTGCTGTATTCTGTACACATGAATTTGAGGAAGTATGCCTTGCCTTCACACACAATCCACTCACATCCCTCCCCTACCCTGTTATGCCAGCCAACAGAGTCTCCCCACTGTTTCAGTCTGGCCAGGTCAGACTCTCCTCAGAAGCAGGCTGTGCACACTTACAGGTCTGACTTAAGTGCCAGGGTCATGAGGAAGTCTTGGAATGAGGAAGTCTTGACATGATCCCAGGCAGTCAGAGAGCAGCTACTTACTACTTACTACTTACTACTTATCTCTATTTCTCTCGTTTTCCATTCTCTACACGCAAACGCTCATTAAGACTGAGGCCGCTGTACACCTGCCCACTCTGGCTTGGCCGTGGCACACACACACACACACACACACACACACACACACACACACACACACACACACACACACACATTATATACACACACACACACACACAATACACACACACACACACACACACACACACACACACACACATTATATACACACACACACACACACACACACACACACACATTATATACACACACACACACACACACACATTATATACACACACACACACACACACACACACACACACACACAATATACACCCACCTGCGCACACACACATACTAAATACACCCACCCCAACACAGTCTCTCTGTGTCCTCACTGGTTAGGCCACATTGTGAACACAAGTGTAAAAGATGGTTTGCTGCATGCCGACGTCCCTCACCAGGTGACCTTGGGGGCGGGCGAGCCTTGAACGGTGCAGGAGAGTTTCACCCCCATGCCCTCCCACACGGTGTGGGGGCGCAGCGGGATGGGGAAGTCAGGAGTCTTCTTGCTCAGGTCGTCCAGGTACTTCATGTGGACCATCTTCTTCTCGTGCAGCTGGGGATTCGGCAGGAGAGGGTGGCTATGTACAGTATGTCTCTTTCAAGGGGTTAGGGTGCACATATATACTGCACTTCAGAGGAAGTTTGCAAAGTCAAGCACACTACAACTACACTACAGCTCAGTTTTTAAAGAGGCATCAGGGTACAGAGTACAATGAAAGCCAGGATGTTAACTGATTAACTGTTAACTGTGTTCTGACTGACTGATCTTTGACATTCTTTGCATAGATGTTCTTACACCAAGATCAGATCACATAACGACATGATAAATAGCCTGGGTGGCTAACGGGAGTGACTGGTGTGTTTATCTGCTCTTCAAATGATATGATAACAATCCGAATGTGAGAGAGGTACCACACCTCATATGGTAAAAATCTGCGTAATTTTGTTTTTGATCAGATCAGAGGATTTCAATTCTCCTCCAGCTCTTATCAAACCCTACCTCCTGGCGTAGAGACATGCGGTCCATTCGCGTTCGGATTAGCTGCTGGTTCCGTATAACGTCGACCTCCACCTTCTCGGCCTCGTTGCCGAACAGGGTCCACTTCTCCCTCTCCCGAACCAGGTCTGCATCCATCGTGTCCTTCAGCGCATCCCTGGTTGGCCACAAGATGGATGAGTTTTACTAAGATGACATTTTATTGTCCTTTTATGACACTGTTATAATAAAGTTGTTGTATGTAAATTGAAAAAAAAATAGTTTACAAAGATCTAAAAATTAACCTTGATCTAAATACAGGGATGAATTAATTTATATGATGCTATGTGGGATCTTGTCTATAAATAAAGTGTTGTATTTGATCCTTAACTGAAGGAAAGGAAAATGTATGTAAATGTAACTATATTTTCCCTTGAGGCTAAAATCTATAGGCAGCACACAAACAAGCTATTATAGGATTGAAATTTATATTGTAGCATGTAGGGGAGGCACACTTCCCTGCTGAAAGCTGCGTGTAAATAATTTAGTTCACCCTATAATTCTGTGTGTGTGCCTGTTAATGTTAATTCTGTGTTTAATGTTCGATTTTTGAGAGTTAGATCATGTTCCTATATTGTGATAGTGTTTAGAAGTCTCTGTGTTATGTTTAAATGTCCCTCTATTAGCATCTCTGTCTACCATTAGCCACTGTGTTGTGTCCGTGTGTAACACCCTCTGACTTCCCTGTCTTCTGTATCAGTTGTCTGTCGTGTTTTCCCTGAGTCAACAGCAAAGAAGCCAAAGAGCGGCCTGCTTCTTGTGCCAGTCATTACGATATTTCACCAGAGAGATAAATTGTCCAAACAGAGAGCAATTACATAGAAATACTCCTCACTTTTTTCAGTCGGCAGCTTTATAATGCTTTCTGTCAACCAGCCCCAACTTCACAAACAGGCACGTGAAGCTGATTGGACTCACTTGAACTTTTCCTTATGTCAGACACCATTAAGAATTCCCTGCTTGCTCTCTGACATTTAGCCGTTTGCCATTTACCTGAAGCGGTCTGTGGCACCGGTCTGACCGAATTAAATCCACACTGTCAGGTAATAAACACATGTGCACTCACACACACACACACACGCACACACACACACACACATACACGCACACGTACGCACGTACACACACGCACACACATGGACACACACACACACATACACACACACACACACACACACACACACACACGTATGTTTCTCTGGCTCAGTGGCATTAACAAGGTGAAAGCTCCAACACTGGACCTAAGACAGGTTTCAATTGCTGTGATAAGGCGCTAAAAAGGACCTGAGTGGATCTGGTAATGGCCATTCTCATGTGGCAGCCTGTAAGTGGTGTCTGCACTACACTCCCCTGACTTAGGCAACATTACCACAGACAGGAGGTGTCACACATCTCTTTAAGCCAGAGACACACCCAACTGAAGATTGTTGATGAAGGCCGACTGTTGCGTCGCCTCAGGTCGTCTGTGTCTGGGCCAAAGCGTTGCACTTGAACACACCACAAAGACTACAGCCTACAGTCAACTAGCACATGCGCTCTGCATCTTTGTTTCACTCCACTCTCGCTCACCACAGATGGTTTCGTAATGTTGTCACTTCTAGTCGAGAATATGTCTGATAAGATGTTGCAAATGGCACTGGCTTCGTCGGCCCTTGGCCTTTTAGTTGTGGAAGAAGAAAGGAATAGTTGGAGTCGAAAAATAAGGAGCTACCACACTAAATGGATGAAATCTATTATGGATACTACAGCAACAGGCTCATGGGGCTTTCCCGAACCTGTGTTGAAAGCTGGCTTTAAATGAAACCTCCCATTTAAAAACTTTGACTGTTTCCTGTTCAGCTCAACATTGAAGGAACTTATTAGTCCACTCACCCAGAGCTGAACAGCCAATCAGAGTGGTCTCTCTCACTGATGTTTTCCACCGCCGATTCAACATGCTGTCGGCTGAAAGGCCGCCGACAGGGATCCGACTAGTGCGAACGGCGTGGGGCACACCGCAAAAACTAAGGCCACAGATGCTCACAGACAGCCCGACATTGGCCTGGTGTGTCACAGGCTTTAAAGAGACAGTATGCAACAATTTGCCACTTTTGAAGCTTGTTTTTGTTAGCAACTAGTACTGGCATCATCTCCTAATTAATTTGAATGGTATGAGGTCATGTGAAGGACAGATAAACACACCTGTTGTTCCCACTAGCTGCATATGCTGTGCACTTTGCAGATCTGTGGTCTGGATCGGACCACCCCCCGAAGGTTGCAAAACAGGCTTTCACAGCACGACACCGCAAACTATAAAAATGAGTCAGCATGCTAGCAAGTCTTTTAAGTCATTATCAATGGCAACTGTGCTGTTATTGGTGTTTGTAAGAGTTTGCATGACTTTTTCAGTAGCTAGATTTCTAGATTGCTAGAATGCGACCAAAACAAGAATACAGGGCTTTTTGTAGACATTCTGAGAAGAGACTCTTGACATCTTTGGTCCCTCAGTGGTGGAATGAACTGCCTTGCCTTTGAAGCATCACTCCCAAACTCTTCTGTTACTTCTTTGCACTTGAATTACAGAAGAAAGCAAACACTCTTCTCTCTTTACTCCTTCTCTTCCTTTTCTAGCACTTACTGTAAGTCTTATGAAACTGCAAAGTATTTTTTCATGGCTCTTTGCTTTCATGTTTTTCCCCCCTGGATCAGAAATGTGTTTGCATTGTGCCTCGCTTATAAGTTGCTTTGGAGAAAAGAATCTGCTGAATGACTGAATGTAAATGTAATGTACATAACAAAAAACATAATTTTTTTCATTCTTCATGGTACATACTTGTGTCCTATTTAAATAGCGGAATTAAGCAAATATGCCTGACACAGTAGATTTAGTCTCTGGTGGTCATTTCTGACAAGCTGGCAAGTGACTTGCAGGTCAAAATTGGGGGAGAATTTTTTCTCTGGGTGAGCTCCCTCACGCAGGACCCAGGATGCTCTGCTGATTGGTGCAAGGGTGTGTCAGTGACTGCCAGGAACGCGGCTTGCGGCAGAGGCTCTTGTTGATTTGATTTGCTATGCGCTTTGAAGCGAAGCAGAGTCTGATCACTCAGCGACTCCCCTAAGGTCCCCTTCCCCTGTCAGTGCTCCACAGAGAGCCATGGAGCCGGGGCTGCCTTTGATCCAGGCCTCCCCTGGCTCTCTCCGGGAGACAGACGGAGCCGGGGTCCAATCCCAGAGACCGACTGAAGCTAGAGAGAGAGAGAGAGAGAGAGAGAGAGAGAAGACTGGCAGTGCACACTCACACAAACACAAAGTAGAAAGCAGTCTGGGAACACAGACAAAAATACACACAGAGAGACTCAGAGAGACATGCAGACAGACTGGCATACCAAAGACACATACACACGTGGAATGATGGACACACAGACAGACAGACAGACAGACAGACAGACAGACAGACAGACAGACAGACAGACAGGCACACACGCACACACACACACACACACACACACACACACACACACACACACAGGGATGGATTAACGAATGGGCCTACCGGGCCCAGGCCCAGGGGCCCATGAGCTCAGGGGGCCCCTAGGCCAGAGCCTCTGTGTGAAGTCGCTGTTATGTATCTCTTATTTGTGGTTGAAAAAGGTGTATTTTATTCATTTGCTAATGGCTTTAATTGAGTGTACCTGTGCTGTGTTAGAAAAAGATAGTATAATGCAACAGTGATCAAGCATTACATTTTTGGGATCATGAGGGATATCTTATGCTATATATCCCCTCAAAATGGCAAACCTGTCTCTGTCATGGTTTTCATCATTTTTAGGGGGAAATCATCAGTAGCAATCTATAACAAAATGATATGCTTATCGTACATACACTATAGAAACTATTAAAAAACCGATTCAATTAAATGAATAATTTCTTATTTTCTTTGTTATTTTTGTCATATACAGATATGCAATGATGATTGCTGGGTAATATGTATCTTGTGGTCCAATGTCAAGTCTCTATTTGATCATGTGATGAGACGATACGATATAGCTAGTTTAGGCGCAGAATCTGAAAGTCAAGACCTACAAGCAGGCACAGTAGGCTACACCTGCCGAACGACGCCTTTCAAACATAAAAGTGGTGATGCATGATTTGATTTTTCAATGGACAGGATAGCCAGCCCATTCAGCCTCTCCTGCCCCATGCTGCCCCTCAGGTAGGCCTTAATCAGTTTCAATTTGGAAAAGAATCACTCGGTTGTTGCCCTGTCACATGTAATGTCAGAAACAATAGCAGGGCAGTGCACACCTCACCAAAGGTGGATGATACAATAGCCAAAGTATCTAATTCGACCGTAAAATCCAACACATTGGTTGTGTTTGTGTGTGCGTGTGTGTGCGTGCGTGTTTTGCGGGCGCACACATTTTTTTTTCCGCAGGGGGGTGGGGGGGCTTCAACACGTCCAGGCCCAGGGGCCCGTAGTTTCTTAATCCGTCCATGCACACACACACACACACTTATAGCTACACAATCACACTTGCACTTACAAGCACTGGCATGCTCACATAGACAGATACATACACACACAAACACAAACAAACAAAAACTACCGTAGGGAGTGAAAAAGACAAAGAGAGAGAGACAGAAAAAAAACACTTTCTAATGATGGACACACAGACAGACAGACAGACAGACAGACACACACACACACACACACACACACACACACACACACTTATAGCTACACAAACACACTTGCACTTACAAGCACTGGCATGCTCACATAGACAGATACATACACACACAAACACAAACAAACCAAAAAACTACCGTAGGGAGTGAAAAAGAGAAAGACAGAGAGACAGAAAAACTAAAAGAACTATTTTCATGTGTCTCAGGACACAGTGTACAGAAGAAAGTATGACTACTTCTCAGGAGTTAGAGAATCGTCACAGCCGTCTGGCCCTCCCTGTCCCACTCATGCTGGGTGCCACCAGTGAGTGGCTACAGGCAGTTAGCTTGATTAAATTCGGTATGGGCACTCAATGTACCGCATACTGAGCTCCTGATTAGCCGCATAGCACTGAAAATGACGCCTTCAATCTGACTTAGTTAGAGAAATATAATAGAATAAAAATGCTCTTTGGGTTGAGCTACTCGAGAGTAGAGCTACTTCAAGTCTACTTTTTGCTGCTTTCTTTGCCACTTGTCTACTGCACACGTCAGTACAGACATCTTGCCTTGGAAGTAAAGAGTGAAGCAGTCAAATCACTGAGTCTAAAACAGGGGTCAGGTGCAGGACTTACAACCCCTTACTACGAAGAGGTTCTAACTCCAGCGCTGATTGTCTGGCCTTGACGCCCGTAGGACCTTGGCACATACTGAGAACTCTGCACTCTACTCTCCTTTCAGAGTAAACATTCCTTGTATGGCATTATCTCCATCTTTATCTCCATTTCTTTTATTCTACTTCTCCCTTAGGTACCATAGCAAACTGAAATCTGAAACTGAAGTTTTTCCAGCTGAGATATTTACCCAAAAGCCTCATGAGGTCTCTATCTCACTTTATACTTGCCAGGGACATCAGCCCTAATAACCTAACTGTGAATTCCTACCTGTATACTGTATAAGACCTGAACGCTATTTTTTCTTATCAGCAAGAAGGTCCTTCAATGACAGCCAGTCCTAGAGCTTAGGCCCAAGCCATCAGATTTCTGTAAGCTGCCTACCCGTCGGTCTCAGTGAAAGTGTGCCAATTCAGTCCCATATCGTCCTGATTATATCCAGCCATGATTAACCTGGGTGACATTGTCAACACACACACACCCCCACACACACTCTCTCACACACACAGACAGACATACACACACACACACACACAGATGACAGGACTTGAGGGAATAAACATGTTTTTGAAAAGGAAATTACCTTGTTGTGGTGTCTCAGACGCGGATCACCAGCCCTGAGACCCAGCATGTGAATACACGAGAGGCAAGGACAGTGGGATTGGCATTCAGTGCCGGCCAAGAGGGCCATGTTGGCACAGTGCCAGCCAAGAGGGCCAGGTTGGCATTCAGTGCCAGGCCAAGAGGGCCATGTTGGCACAGATGTGACAGAACACAGGCCTGTCCAGAGAAAACAGCTTCTGCAACTTCTGCAACATCTTGTCATTTAACATTTATCTTTTTATTTTGTACTTGTTTAGCAGATGCTACTCCCTAAATAGCTTTCAGCTCATGTGAGTTAAACATTTTTATGGCGTATTGTATTACAGATCCCTGAGGAAGATTCAGATATTATTTGTCAATTGAGGCGTTCACAGTTTTATTACAACTGCAAGCTCTCTGTAACAGATGGTAGCCACAGTCAGCCAATGTAGCATTGTTAGCTATGCAGTTATGATGAACTGCGGCGTACAACACAATGCTTTGTCACAGTGGCTATATTGATAATAAATAAAATATAACAATGTATTCCAATGCATTCATATGCCTATGTATTCCTTCCTTGCAGAAAAGGAAAAAGAAACTGATTGTTTTGTTTGTTTTTATGTGCACAGTTTGTGTGAAAGTGTTTTTGTATTTGAATGAGTGAGAGTTGTTTGCAGTTGTTTTGCGTGTATTGGTTACCTGTTGCGTATCCTTTTTTGAGTGACATTTTGTGCTACTTATTCACTGTTTGTGTTTGCACAGTAACGGGGGCGATGTACCTTCACGGGGTAATTGGGGACACATCTAGTGAAAAGTCTTTTCTCTAGTTTCTTTAAATTATAGTGCAATCCGCTATGGGGAAAAGTGAAGTTCTTCTGCTGGCACTTCTGCCAATATAGATTTCTTTTTTTCCTTCGGTGTTCATGATTTCCTAGGTCTGCCAGTTTCAATTGCCTGAGTCTGCAGTTTGTCCAAGTAGTTCATGGTTTTTATATGTCTGTGTAACAGACCGTTGCCAGGTTGTTTTCAGATCTAGCTCCTTCTCTCGATCTGTCTTTCTCCTCCAATCCCGTCCCCTCCCCTCCCCACACACTGGCTTTTTCATTCCTCATGTCACCTTTTTTATATTCTTTTAGATGATTTATATCTTCTCACTTGCTCAATATACAATCTCTGTGTTTATTATGTACAGAAATACTGAACCAACGACGCCTATCCCAACTGTTGTTAACCGTCTATGTAAATTTTCTGTGGTGGTGTGGTTTTGGCCCTCCAGGCAAAACAACCCACAGTGGCACCTGGAATGCAAACCCCTGAGAGTGTGGTGTTGAATATAGACACATGTGAGCTGGGACAAGGTGACCCAGGAGAGACATGACTGCCACGTAAATCAACACTGGACGCTGCCACATTCTTTAAAGCCTGCTGTCTCCCCTGACCTTCCCTACTGTGTGTGTGGGTATTCTTCTTCCCCCTGTTCCAGAGACCTCAGGGATTCAGAGCCATTGTGGGCAGTCTGCGGTCAGCAGGTCCAGGTCCTTGCACCCCCAACCCCCCCCCCCCCCCCCCACCCCGCTTTTTCAATATCTGTCTCTCTACCCGATCGGCCACAAGCAGATGGGTCCCCCCTTTCAGCTGAGGTTCTGCTCAGGGTTCCTTGCCCCAATCACCTTAGTCAAGTTAGTAAGGCTTAGTGATTGCTTAGTGATTGCTCTAGGGCGTTCGGGCAATGTAGTTGTTATTGGCACCTAATAAATATAATTGCATTGAATTTAACTGAGTATTACATCATCATGCATAAACAAGCAAACAAGCAAACAAACAAGTAAACAAACAAATTACAGTAACAGGTCGATTAGTTTTATCTAATGGCAACGAGCTATGGATAACAAATGAGTGTGGTGACAGGCCCATGGGAACACAATTCTGTAAATCCTTGAGAGAGTATCCTTTGGGCTTTTACAGTGAGTTATGACTTTTTCCGCAGAGTTGTGCACGGATGCTGCGCCTGTGTGGGCAAGAATGATAACTGCAGACGTGTGTCGACTAAGTGTTTTGTGCTAGTGGCAGCATGCAAACCACAGCAATAACAATCAAGTAGGAAACATTACATCTGGGTTGCAGCGAGGGGAACAGAGAGAGATAGGGAGAAAAGAGAGAGGGAGAAAGAGAAAGAAAAAGGCAGAAAGACAGATAGAGAGAGAGAGAGAGGAAGAAATGGAGAGAGCAGTAAAGTGAGAAATGGAACAAGAAAAAGAGGAAGAGGAAAATAGTGGGTGGTAAAGAGAAGGGGGGGACAGGTAGAACAAGAGAAGGAGGAAGAGAGAGAGAGAGGATGGAAGACAGGCAGGCAGGCATGCAGGCAGGCAGTCCTTTGTTTTGCAAATGGGGGCTTTTCTGTGTGCATTTGTCAGATGGTGGCGTAGAGGGCGATATCGCTCAGAGCAGATTAGAGCTGTTGCTGAGACCCATCCTTTAATCTCTGTCAGCCGCTAACTCTCCCTCTACTGCGTGTGCTCTCACTTCCTCTTCTAAGGCGTATCATTCAGTCTGGTGTGACATTATACACATTTCTTCCACACGGATTCCTTTCATGAGCAGCACTGAACACAGAGATGTGTGCTGAGAAGAGATTTTAAAAATGGATTCTGTTTGTGTGCACTCTTGTGATGTAGATGACTGTTGACCAAGGTGACGTAAAAGACATCGGTTAGCGCTTCATCAAATGGATTCCACCTACATCACATACCGTACTTCTTATAACAAAAAGGTCTACGTTGCTACGTGCTAACAGCTGACATTGTGCCGTTGACCATTACATATCAAAGTTGCCTTTAACCATTGGCTTGATGATGGTGTGCCCACTTAGTATGACTAAGGGCATGTGAGGATGGAAGAGGAGTCTCACTGTACCAGGTCCGGTGGCGGGGGAACTTGGGGGTGGTCAGGATCTCCTTGACGGACATCACGTCGCCAGGTATGATGGGATAGAAGGCACTGTAGGAGGCCTCTTCATCACTGGAGTTCATGAAACACATAAACACAGAGAGAGAGGGAAAGAGAGAGAGAGAGAGAGAGAGAGAGAGAGAGAATGGGTGTTTGAGTCTCTAAAAATGCCCATGGTTCAGTAATAATAATAATAATAATAATAATAATAAAAAGAAACAACATCAAAAAACAATAATAATAATAAGAGTTTTATGTAATGGCTCCTTTCATGACCCTCAAGGTCATTTTGCATCAAATAAGATCAATAAAATAGTCATCAATAAAACATACAGTAAGCAACAGAGCATAGCTCAGCAATAAGTTATTTATTATAAGTCAATTAAGTTATTTATAATGGGTTACATTTTACATTCAAATTTATTTAATGCAGTTAAGAGTGAGTATGATGAATTGTGTAATGGTGTCGAGTACTCATTTGCAAGGGGAGAGTCCCACTGCTTAGTTTAACTCGTATGTTTTTTATTTATCAATAAGATTGTTGTCAAACACTACGTGGGGTTTGTGTACAGATGGTGTACTATTAAAATCAGCTTTTCTTGAAGTGACCAGTAGGTGAAGCTATGGTATGTATTCAAAGGCATGACAAGTAGTATTGAAAGTTCAAAACATTTCTTCCAAAATATGGATTAAATTATTTCATTGCAATAATAGACACAGACAGACACATACTGTACACAGACACAGACACAGACACCGACACCGACACCGACACAGACACCGACACCGACACCGACACCGACACAGACACAGACAGCATGTCAGGGCTTCACCTCTGACATGGATGCTGTTGGGAAACTCATGATACCAAAAACATTTTTCAACACTGCTCTGTCAGTTTCATTTTGATTCAGTATGTTTCGTTTCAGTGTTTTTCTATTCCACAATTCCACAATTTACTGTTTTAGTATGGTTTGCTAGAGTAACTGAGTTGCTAGTTAAGGTTTTCATTATGTTTGACCTTCTTGAGCAAAGAGACATATTTAGGCATATTTGCATTGTACATGTATGTGCATGTTTGTGTGTGCAGCACAGTGTAGAATGAGGTGTGTTATTCCATTACTCTGCTGCAGCTGTATGGTAAACTCATTTCTCTGCATTTACAGGCAATATTGTTTTCGATTACTCAGTGGCAGAATCATTTGCAAATACGTTAGCTCTCGCCCACCTGCAGAAACCATTTCAGACAAACAAAGGCACTCTTGGATCCCATAAATGTGGGGTTGATGCCAGCCAGAAGAGGTGAAGGATTAGTACCAACCAGCCTCATTGTATAAATTCAAATTTGTCCTCATCTTAAAATATCCAATTTCTCCTCCTTTCTTTCGCTCTATCCCGTTTGATGTGGCGTTATTAAATTATGTAGATCAACAGGTTGGCAAACAGTTAAGGGGAAATGGGAGCAGCTTTGTCCTGAGGGCAGCGACTTCTTCGCTGGAGCGAACAATTACTCTCCAGACCTGACAAGGCAGCTTTAAAGGGCTTTGTCACCCC
>NC_045162.1:12727821-12782821 GCF_900700415.2 Clupea harengus | reverse complement strand
ATTAAAACGCACTGAGAGATCTAGGGAGGACAGCGTGTGTAATTAACTGCAGACTGTCCATCTATCAAGTCATTCAGACGAAACAGGAAATTAATGCTGAGAGGCAGGAAATAGACAAATCCCCGTAATATCCGAGTGCAGCGTGCTCACCCCCAAAAGGACAACAACTGTCCCACAGACTCAATACACACACATTACATTTACATTTACATTTAGTCATTTAGCAGACACACACACATACACATAAACATAAACATACGCACACACACCAGCACACACGCTGTAATCTGAGCAGCTGTAAAACAGGGACAGCTCAGTCAAAACACTGAATTACAGATATACACAGTCTGAGTTTATGATGGATCACTCCTTTATCATGGCGATTCATCATTTGATTCATCATTTAGTACGTCTCATGACTGCTGATTAGCGTTCAGGGAGAAACAAACTTCACTCTGGGTTTGAGCACCCTTCTCAGACACAACCCCTCTCATTCTCTCAAAGCTTCCAGGCTTTCAGGGCGATGGGCAATGTGAATCGGCTTCGCGCATCAGCAACCATGCATTGAGAATAGGCGTGGATACATACAGTTGCTAATTTTGTGGGCACAATCAAGGATAAATGGGTTGAGTAATTATTGGATGTGGCAATGAAGTAATTCTTTATCGGCTGCTCGCAGTGATTCAACCGTACCTCATTAACGTTCACAAGGAGCTCCGTAGCTCAGAGGAGACAGAGGTTCCTGTGCGGGAGGTCTACCCAACATGAAATCATTTTTACAGAATAAAGAGCTGCTTTGAAAGAACTAATTTATACATGGAACTCCCATATTTGTACACGGACCCAGCCCCCAGTATTGTGCTAACCCACCCATGTACGCGCTTAGAATCTTGCTCATGTTATGAAATTAGCTAAATGATTTTGCCAAGTTATTAAATTAGCTTAAGGTCATGCGTGGTGAGCTTTGTGTGTTGCCAGCCATGTTGCCCCTCAACGAAACCAGGGCCCTCTGAAGTCTTACTGAAGGCTGCCTTCCTCCTAACCTTTCAGATGACATGAGAAAGGATCTTACATAATCAATCACCTCACAGCTACGAAACCTGTGACGAGTTAGATCATCCGCATCATAGGTCACACCCAAAGTCACACCAGGAAGTCTTCGAAAAAGTCACAGTCGGCTGTCTGGGTAGACATCAGACTTTGGAGCCGAAGACGAGTGGTGTCAGAGAGGAGGAGCAAATGGAGCTGCCAGGGACACAAGATGGTGGAGTGCTCTTATCATGAGGTTCAGTAGTCAGAGTGATGGCATCTCTGCCTAAATAAAAGCTTTACAGGGGTTGGGCTGGGGAAGTTATAAAATGGTTTGGTTCCCCCACTTCCTCAAACATTCTGCTGATTGGGGTTTAACAGCATTGAACTAAACCTTCTACTCTAAAGAAGTACGTAAAATGCTCGTATTCATTTGGTCTTAATTCAGTTTGCTCTGAATGAAACCTCAACATGGAATGCAAGCTACCATTTGAGGATCATGAATTTGGAATGCGATATGACCAGAGCAAGTGTTCATGGAATAACAGTGGTGTGCTAGCCTCTCACCTGCCACAGTCTCCAGTTAGCAGAGTCTAAAGGTTCACGCACAAAGCAAAGATTCATCAGTCAGGTGAGTGCTGTGATAACACTTCCCAGAACATGAGCTCACCTTTAGACAATAAACAGGCCACACCCATGGTGTTCGATGGACTTGCGGGAGTGACACAAGCAATGGTTGCTATGGTTGCGAAGTAAGTAAAACTCAAGAGTGGAAGGGCACAGGGACTAAAGCCACATTACACTTCCAAATGAGACGGGGAGCAGGGCTACCCGCAGGACTATCCGTACGCATTCGCCACAGACCCCTAAGCCAGCCACAGAGCTGCTAATGAGCAATTAACTGCCTCAAATTATGGTGCCCAGTCTAAGCACACCTCTTTTTTTGTACACGGAGGTCTGCCCATCAGGAAATCATGTCTGAAATTGCCCTTCAACGCCAGGCAGATAAGACGGAATAATGTCATCCCCCCTGGAGACACAACACAATGAGCTGCAATTTAATTGATTCACTTATTAGCGTTCCTTGAGATAAAAAGATGGGACGTTGGTGTGCTCTGACCAACAGTGTGTGTGTCTGTGTGTGTGTTTGTGTGTGTGTGTGTGTGTGTGTGTGTGTGTGAGTGTGTGTGTGTGTGTGTGTTTGAGTGTGTGTGTGTGTGTGTGTGTGTGTGTGAGTGTGTGTGTGTGTGTGTTTGTGTGTGTTTGTGTGTGTGTGTGTGTGTGTGTGTGTGTGTTCGTGTGTGTGTGTGTGTGTGTGTGTGTGTGTGTGTGTGTGTGTGTGTGTTCGTGTGTGTAGGAGTTCTCTCCTGATTGATCCTTCCTCCTTGTGACCTTACAGTTCTTCTCTGTTGTGGTCACCAAGCGACTGGTTGCCACATATTGTCATACTTTAACACCCAGTTCTCTGTTGACAGTGTCATAAAATATTTATAGTGAAGAGGAGATATTAGTTAAACCTTTGCCCTGTATGCTCAGGTTTATGGCCAGACAATAGAATAGAGGAACAAGGCAGGCATTACCAAAGAAACCTTTGGAGTTATAGTTAAGGCATTTGGCAAACGCTTTTATTCAGAGCAACTTATGTGTATGAATATGTTCACTACACAAGGAAATTGACTCTACAAGTTTCTTAAGAGCGTGTGTCAGCACAAAGTTACTTTTGAAGGACATCAAAAAGAAAACAATTTTGTTTCTGTACATTCATACAAATATATATACACACACACACACACACACACACACACAAAGAGAGGCATTCATACAAACTTACTGTGCATACATGCGTACATACATACATACATACAGACAGACAGACAGACAGACAGACAGACAGACAGACAGACAGACAGACAGACAGACAGACAGACAGACAGACAGACAGGCAGGCAGGCTGACAGACAGACAGAACAGGCAGATAGATAGAAAAGGCAGGCAGACAGACAGACAGACAGACAGACAGACACATGATGTATGCTAAAGACCAAATTTGTTGATGTGTGTTTAGTGTGAATATGTAATTACCTGGAACAATACATGGTGAGGAGGGTGGCAATTACAAACATCACTGTCAGTATGACATACCAAAATACACCTGTATTACAGGATGTGTCAGTATAACACATCAAAATACACCTCTATAACATCACTGTCAGTATGACACACCAAAATACACCTCTATAACATCACTGTCAGTATGACACACCAAAATACACCTCTATAACATCACTGTCAGTATGACACACCAAAATACACCTGTATTACATTTCAGGGGTCTGCTTCCATGATAATGCTATCACACATCCTTTCAGGCGGTCTTTTGCAGCTGAAACACTGAATTTCATAACACCAGCAGGTACATCCATGGGGAAGAACCCATGTCCTATGAGAAGCACTTCTTCATTTCATGGGGACAGGACACATCATCATTACGAGACACAACATGACAGAGCAAACAGTACTTAACAGCAACTCTACACCCATTTCATTCTCACCCTTAAACATAATGATTGGCATAAGCATAAAATGTAAAAAACACAATCAATCAACACAGTCAACAACAACAATACACACACACACACACACACACACACACACACACACACACACCCCCACACACACACACACACACACACACACACACACACACACACACGCGCACAGACACACACACAGAGACACAATATTCTTCAATAAAGTGTGTTTCAGTCTGGTATTGACAACTTCTCCTATTGGCTCTATTTGGCAAGCAAAGCAGCATGACGAACAGCTTAACAATTGCAATACTTTAATAAGATGGGTCAGTAAACATAAATAAATAAATAAATGATCAACAAATAAGAGCTCTATTGATATCAACACCAAGTGGATCTACAAGAGGTGCAGTACGCACTATAGACTGTAAAACAGTCCCACCAGGATTTTCTTTTTGTTGTGATTTTTACAATGAAAAGGACTTTTGAGGTTGTGAGAAATTTTGCCATGTTTGTTTCTCATTACGTAAACCCCATTTAAATGTCCCATATACTTCATGCTTATATGCAAACAAACAAATTAATCACAGATGAAATTCGCATCAGGAAGATTACGCTACTTATTTTATTTGTGTGTGTGTGTGTGTGTGTGTGTGTGTGTGTGTGTGTGTGTGTATGTTGTCTAATTTCTCTAATTTCATTTCAAGTTCTGATTTGGTCATTTCATCGATACTAAAATGTTGAAATCTAGTAAATTGTCATGTTGGTTGGTGATTAGAACTTGGCTCAGCCTTTGAACTCTAATCCAAAATCAACAACATTTATTTGCCATTCCTAGCTGTACTTCACAAAACTCACACAAATAACCCTTCAATATGCATGGACTTAAGAAGGGAATTTTATTTTGAAATGACATCTCTGTGCAAGACAAATGGTGGCATAAACAGCTGAATGCAACAATATGCCTTAACCCTCATGTTGTGTTCCGGTAAAAAATGCCCTTTTTTTAAACTTCAATTTTAAATAAAACATTTGTTTTAACTCATGAGGTTTCATGACATCCTTCACCCTACCATCCTGAGTGGATAAAATTAATTTTTCAAATAAGTTAACATTGTTTAACATTTGCTGTGTCTCTGGTGAACTTGAGTGAAAATAAATGTTGTCAGATGTCACATTTAATGCGATCAGTTGGAAGTTCAGATGAAAAGGTGTGCATTTTCTTCATAAATCAAACTGGTCATTTTTGACCGAGGTGTTATTCAGTTGTAAAATTACATATTTTATCATGAAGTTTAAATGTACACAAGCGGTAGGCCTATAGCATCATTAAAAGGAGGCTTAAAAACTAGAAATGATTTATAAATGAATTGTTAAAAATAAAGAACCTTTCGAAAGTTTACATCAAAACAGTTAATAATCAAATATTTACACAACGCATTATTAACATTCAGACTGACAGGAACCACAACATGTGCAACCATACTACGGGCACAACATGCATGTCATGAGCTGTCATGTTCAAACATTATTTACAATTTCACAGCTGAATACAGGACAGAATACCATAACGCGCAATTAGCTCATTTAACCTTCAATGACATAACAGTTATAGATCCAGAGTCATTTCACCGCAGTCATTCACCCATCTAATCACGCACCTGACACCAAACGAATGGGACATGAAGCAGTGGCAGAGGTTGAGACAGACTGTGTATCACCTTATACCACCAACAGGAGGCCAGGAGAAGCGGAATGAAGTTGAAATTTAACACCAAGGCTTATTTTCTGCAAAAAATACAGCATCCTGAAAAATGTTGCGCTGAATTCCTCAAATGCACAATCGCTAAAAACTGGAGGGGCTGGTAAAACAGTGCTGAGCAATATTACACAGAAGGGACTTCATTGAGTGCATTGTTCATCCAACAACATGAACATGAACATTTTTACAACGAAGAGTAAATAATGATCATTACCATTCTCAGTATCTGCAGACACACATTTCTTGAATGACAGGTACACAAAACTATACCGTGGCATAAATTAGTGGTGTATGATCAACCACATGAAACAAAACACAGGAAAAACATTCTCTTTCAGTCCAGAAATCACTGAATGCTGAATTGAGTTCTACTGCTAGGGCTGGGTTCCAGCCAAAGTGCTTAGTGTTGCGAATTAACATATATAGGCTACACTGTATGCAAGTCTATGATAGGTTTACCTATATGGGAGTTTTGTAGCTTTGAGTGAGGATCAAAAAGCTTGTCAAACATCTATCTGTAGAGAGTTGCATGCTCTGATTTCCTGCAATGTAGGCTATGTATAATTAGGGTTACTCTTGAGAGAGGTTTGCAGCTCAAATAGGTAGCTCTGCTCCTGCTAAGATTTAAACAACCCTGGGACTGTGCTGTCACAGCGAAGAATGAGGATCTTCATGGCTTCGTGCTACATATACAGTCAAAATGTCACAGTAGCAAAAATAGCTTAAAAATCAACAAATAAATAATGTTTCTGTCTGACTATTCTGTGTTTTTTTTTAGATATTGCTCTCCAAAGTCTTTACTCACTCACAACCTTTTCAATTTTGCAGTTTCTCAAAAGTTCACTTCTAAACAAAAGCTCAATGGAAAACATTACTACACAGCCTCAGTGGCATAGCACTAATACAGTTTTGTCTAAACATTAGATACTTCATAAACTTTATAACTTAATGATACTTTATGAACTTTATGTCCAAAGCTGTGATTGTGTTCAAGTTGTGGTTCTGTGTTGTTCCTACTAAAAGCATAGTTTACAGCACACTATCCTATCCCTTCGCCCCATATGTGTCCACTTAAAGAGTCTGAGATTCTAATCCAATACACTTTTTGTCAAATTCAGTGAATTAGTCCTCACGGTCCTCTAGCTGTCCATTCTATGTGTGTGCTCACATAAACCTCACATAAACAAAGTTGTTCGGATCAAGTTATAAACAATTCCAACCAATCAACATGTTCCTTTGGGGATGAAATGGAGGGGTGTAATTTGATTGGCCGTTGAGCTCATATCTCAACAATCTTTCATGGATCCACCTTTAAGTAAACAGTCCAGTCATGGTCAGACATCTCTAAACCAGCAACTCCCTACATGTGTTCAGCCTCATTCACAGATGTCTCTCTCTCTCTCTCTCTCTCTCTCTCTCTCTCTCTCTCTCTCCCACAAACAGGCCAAAGTAACTTTGCCCTCAGCAAACAAGTCATCTGATTAGTCTCAGCGCTGAATTTGCACCATCCATCCGTCTAACAAAAAGATCCCTCTGCAGGCCTCCTCCTCCTCCTCCTCCTCCTGCTGATCCTCCTCCTCAGGGCTGACCCAGGAACTCTGCGAACTCACCACTGACCCAGTGGAACTCTCAGGGACCGTTACAGGAACCCAGTTCTGTCTGTAGTTTGACTGGAAGCTGCTGGGAAGGTTGCCAGAGCAGAAATGTACTCGGTCTGGGAGGTAAGAGGTTGGCCCCTGTTGAGATGGGACCAGCTCATTTGAAAGGTAACTGTTTGTCGAACACGCCACAGATTTCTCCTCGAAGGAGTCAGAGTCCCCCACAGTGATGCTTGAGAGTCTAGGAACAAAAATGGCCTCAGCCTCAGCCTCAGGCTGGTCTGATAACAGGGCTGTACACTCAGAAGTCTCCTCCAGGAAGGACAGCTCAAGCCTCAAGCCTTCGGCTGATTGCGAGGTTGGCAGCATCAGAGGCTTAGTCTCTGGACTATGAAGGCCCCGATCGGCCACCTCACCACTCTGATGCGCAGGTAGGTTTGAGCCTGGTGGCAGGGGTCTGTTAGGCACAGGGAAAGCACTGCATCCCAGGCCTTCCTTGGTGGGTGAGCTCTCATCCCCGCTGATGTTGAGCTCCGGTGCCCTCACTATCGTACTGTAGGTGGGCGATGACAGGGCACTGCCCTGGGAGTCCTCCGGCGGTCCCACCTGCTGGCTGGCATACGTCTCGCAGTGGTGGTCGTCTTGTGGGGTGTAGCCCTCAAATTTGCTAATGGCTCCATTATGCTTCATATAACGTGTCGGGTTGATGACTGTGGTTTTATCTGGTTGCAGCTCAATTCTGGTAATGTCAATTTTCTCATGGGTAGCCAGGAGTAGGTAGGTGAAGTTGCGAAAATTCTGATTTAAGGCAAGAATAATACAAAATAAAAATCAATAAAACAGTCAGATTTGCTTGTTGGAATGCTAAACGGGTAAATCCTAATCTTAACGACTCCAAATAACATGACTGCACATTTCTTTGATTCCAACAATTAATAAAGGGCCTCCAGAGAGCTATTTCATATTCACTGAATGGATAGAAGCTAATTATCAGTTATGTCTGTTTGAGAAGAACATGCAAACAAGCTTTGATCAAAGACGAGGACTTGTAAATATAGCACTTGGCCAAATTACATTTGCTGTGCTCTAGTGGCAACATGCTATTGCTCTTCAAGAGATTCAAAAACATATTTTCTCCCCCGACGCTAGCTTTAGATAACAATCCATCTCATTTGTCGCCATCTCTAATAGTTATACAGCTTGAAATAAAGAGAAGAGGAAAGACCTCAACTACTACAAGCCATATTTACATTGTACTTCTGTAATAGGGGAATGGTTTTAATTTCTCCCAAGTCTACCCTGTTTTGCATGCTGTGATAAGGACATTTTTCCCATGTGAATTTATATACCCTCTTTGAGTGTACAGAGGTGTAGTTCTCCCTCAAGTCTGGTGTACACATTCAAGCTGTTCTTACAGTTCTTAGGAATGAGGTGTATGAGCCAGTTTTTCCTGATTGGTTCCCTGTTAGGGGAATACCACACACAGCACTCCTCACCAATGATTCAGGCTCCGCGACCTTCCTCCGGGTTAGGAGACGCCAAAGAAGCGCTGGGATCATGACAAGCAGGAGCAGTGCAATCCCGACGGAGGGGAGGAACAGGAATCGTGTTACCTTTACGTCTCCTGAGGACGGGAAGAACACAAATAGAATCCTCAGACGGAATTCCTAAACAGAATTTCTAGACAGAATTCCCACAAACTCTAATTAATAAATCCTTTTCAGAGAACTTCCACAGCATCATTTGTACTGTGCGTGCCTTAAAGCAATCTGTCCTCACTGCACTAATAAGCAAGCAGGGACATGCTCTTGTTGACGGACAAGCAGGAATGCTGCCGGCCTTGCGTCAACAGCAGTGCTATGCCTTAGGGTGTGGAATAGTGAAACTTCCAAGCTGGTTACGGGAAGAGGGAGTTCTTCCTTATGAATGACATAATAGGGGGAAAACCCTGGAAGTCCCCAAAGCAGCAGAATGGTTGAACCAATCTGAGCCTACATGCATAATCAGTACCTTTGGCACTTATTTTACAACAATGCCATTAAACGTTCATTTCACACATTGCCTGTATCTACAAGAACATTTCATGAGGATTACAACTTTATCTTCCTTCTTGCTCTTTTTTTAATAGACTGAGGCGGATCAAGGAAATCATTTCATGCCATAATTTAATGACCTACCTGGTAAAATCTCACAAAATGTGAAGGCTTCGCTTGGTGGCCTAGACATAGTGTCAAAGTTGAAGGTCACAGAGCCGCAGTACTCTGTGTCTTTTTCCAAGTTGCTGAAAACAAACAGTTCAGATGTATTCTGATATTGTCGAGTCATGATCTCTCCTGATCTGTTGCGTGTGAGAGTGATCATGTAATATGGTGGACGGTGCAAAGTCTCCGTCATGCTTCTGCCGTCCGGCCCCTCTGGAACTTCCACTCTGACAGTCATCTCAGCAGCCTTAGATGTCACTGTTACATCAGGGGCATCCAGCGTAGCTGTGAAAGACACACAGACAGACAGAGCAATCGTACAGGTGGATCTTGCGTTACTTCCGCCTCAGTAAAAACAGTTAAAAAAGTCGTAAATTGACTTTCGGTATTAGCCTTTGACTCAATGAAAACTTGGGAGAATGAGAAGGCATCTTACTTTGCCGGAGGGGAGAGAATCGAGTCGTTTGTCCGATCACCTTGCCACCAACTTTCACCCGCGCTGTGTACTGGTCATTATGTCCTCTCACTTGTGTCTCTTGACTGAGGTCACAGGAAAGAGCTGTGATGTTCTGGCATTCTTTCTTCTGTTGGAACCCACTCCCATACCTTAACAGAGACACACACAAGGTTCTAAACAGATGCCGCGCGATACTTTCATGCACGTTCAAGTTCAGTCAACTACAAACAGAGAATAAAATAATATAAATTAGTACACCTACGTTCAGTACAATCATTAGAGAGATGGTCTTTTAAGGTGGATTATAAACTTCATTTTTGGGTGAAAAAAAAAAAAAGTCCCACACCTGACGAGTCTCTTAAAGTACCATCACTCTTTTAGGAGGCCTAAGAATAAATCCTTGGCGCTACCTCAGAGGAAACATAAGACACCCCTGAGAAAACATGGCTGCCAGGCAGTGCTTCTCATCTCCCCTGAAGTTATGGTAAGAAGAAATAAGCAATAAAAAGTTTAGCCCGGCACGGGTGGGGGGACATCAGATGATGAATGCTATGCATCAGGCAGTCCCGCGGGGCTGTGGGACAGGTAATTAGCCAAGAGGGAAGAAAACAGCTGATTCGTTTATTCTCTGTGAACTGAGAGACTCACTGAGGCGGCTGGCCCTTATTTATCCCTGTGTTACAGGGGCTATGAGACTGTGTCCATTCCGGTCGGGAATAAAACACGATGCCGGCAGAGTGGTAATGGGTTCGGTTTGTTGGTAGAGTAAAAATCAGAGTGGTCGTCTTTTTTGAAGAGAAATAAAAAACAAACAAATAAACAAACTGTAAACAAAACAAATAAACAAAACAACCTTTTACCTTTTAATCTTTTGCATGTGTTAATACCTTCTCTTCTCCTCATATGATCACATTACCAGCAGATTACACTGAAAGTGGAAGAATGCATCGTAATGGTGTTTTAAAAAATGATTACCCTCACATTATCTAAAACATACATTCATTATGAAAAGGACACCAAGGTCTGTTTGTCTACAGTACAATAAAGAACAGATTCTCTTGGCTCAAAACTTTCCCGGAAGTTAAATAAAAATATGAAATCCAAAACACATCTCTGCATCAGTAGCGTGTGTTTGGCGGCGACTGCAGTCTGGAACACAGCTGTGAAATTAGAGGAAGATGCAGGAGGCACGGAGGTGATGAGATGGAGAGAGGAGAGGGAGAGGGGAGAGAGGAGAGGGGGAGAGAGAGGAGATGGAGGAGAAGGGGGAGAGGGGGAGAGAGAGTAGAGAGGGGAGAGAGGAGAGGGGGAGAGAGAAGGGAGAGGAGAGGTGGGAGAGAGGAGAGAGAGGAGAGAGAAGAGGGAGGAGAGAGAGGAGAGGGGGGAGAGGAGAGGGGGGAGAGAGGATAGAGAGGAGAGGGGGGAGAGAGGAGAGAGAGGAGGGAGAGGAGAGGGGGGAGAGAGGAGAGAGAGGAGAGGCGTGTGCTCAGAAATGCCAGTTCCACATTAGAGTCGAACGTGCTGCCCCTTTGAAGGCCGCCATGTCTCTGTCTGAATGCTTCTTCTTCTTCCTCTTCTGACCCCTCAGCCTTAGAGCTCCTCACCCCTCCCTCTCTCACATCCTCTTCTCAGACACTCATCTCAACCTACTCCTTTCTCTCTGTCTCCATTTCTCTCTCTCTCTCCATGTCTCTCCATCTCCATCTATCTCTTTCTATCTCCATTTCTCTCTCTCCATCTCTCTCTCTCTCTCATCTCCATCTCCCTCTCTCTCTCTCTCTCTCTCTCTCTCCATCTCTATCTGTAGCCTATGTGACTCTCGCTGCATCATTCACCACTCCATTCTCTCCACTACTCTGCATTTGAGGATTTCTATTATTCTGCCTGCTTTCTCTACCTCTCTTTATCTGTCTTACTCTGTCTCTCTGTGTCATTTGTGTCTTTCTGCTTTGTGTCTCTGTATTCTCTCCTTTCTTCTTCTTCTTCTTCCTCTCTCTCTCTCTCTCTCTCCTGAAAAGATGAAATGTTAGGCAGGCCGTGGGGCTCACTGAGCACAGCTGTGACTAATGCAGCTGAGTTATGTAGGGACAGGGAAAGGACTTCAGTGGCATTTTACACCTCACTCCTCTCCAAGAGAGAGACAGAAAAAGAGAGTGGGAGAGAGAGAGAGAGAGAAAAGCAGAGAAAAAGAGGGAGAGAAAGGCTGCCACACTGGCTGCACACTCTCTTAAAAAAAAAAAAGCTGAGACGAATAAGAATAAGAAACGACACTCCTCTGCTGCAGACAAGTGCCGCTGTTCTGTCAGTGATCCGGCAAGGCTGAGGAGTTGCGCGAGTAACTTTAAGGAGCAAGGATCAAAGTCCAGGGATGTGCAGAGAATTCCTCATGAGAAACATCCTGAGAGTTCAGACCACTTCTCGGAGAACCAGCCGAGGAGACAAGTTTGGTCTTGGTGGTGGGAAGTGGCACCACACAAGTGTCTGCTAGCGAGTGAAATCTACATGGCAGGGCCAGTACAATGTTGGTAGCATCGAAAGCCAAGTCATTCCAGTCACACACTCTGTGTGTTTCATGTCCTCTTCAGCGATAGAAACCAAAAAGCTCCCCATATACTCTCAACATTATTCCTTTTAGAGGAGAACCATCTGTGAAGAGGTCAATTACCACTGGCCAAACAGCGCTGTTGAAAGTGGTCAAGCAGGCTAATTAAGATGGCCGTCGGTGTGCTCTGCGTCTGGTTTTGTTTCGCTGAAAGTAGGTGCAGTCTACATGCCACCTATGTGTGTCAGCTGTTTGCTATTAATTACTGTAAGAGAACCTGCTGTGCACACAATGACGACTACCACCCACATTGACACATACATAGATGCACACAATCACAAAGGCACACACACAGAGAGAGAGAGAGAGAGAGTGAAGTGAGAGAGAGTGAGAGTGAGAGTGAGAGAGAGAGAGAAAGACACTCACAGAAACATACACACCTAAATATTTAAAAGGAATACACACACACACAAACATACACTTCAATACGCACACACATTCTCTCTCTCCCTCTCTCACACAAATACTTGCATGTCTTTCATTATGCAGTGCACACCTGTGTTTAAATCCCACTCATGTTAACATATGTGGGATACCCATACCATGTGTAGAGCTCTTAATCTAAGATGGGATATTTTAAACTATTACCGAGGCGCTGGTCAAAGCTATGACACCGGTACTCACTCATTGAACTCCACACTATAGAGGACCGTCTGGTTTGAGGTGTTGAGCTGATCCCAGTGCAGTACATTGTGGAGATTGTGGGATTTAAAAGTCACATTTACAGCACTTGACTGACCTGGAGACAGAGAACATCAGAGGAAGGAAACAGAGAAACTTTTACCTTTTTGCAAAAATGTAAATCTTAGTAAGATGAAATATCTTAAATCAAGTCAAATTTTCCTCTTCTGTTGGCAGAACATTTTATCTTATTTTAAGTAATATATCCCCCTTTGTATTACTTGTTTTCCCCCTGTTATTGAAAGGTGTAGAAACCTTCATTTATAAATAAGTCAAATCAGTTCATATCACCAGTTCCCCCATCTTCCACTGTCACTGTATTACAGTAACTGTTACTAATGGCAACCTTTACCACTCATTTCCTCTGTGCCTTTGGACCTTTATTATTATTTTTAACGGAGGATAAACAATTTCACCGTGCTTCCTTCTATGACCTATCTATCAGTAGATTGACAGGGCGGTGAAAACAAATGTGTCCTTGATCAGCCGTGTCCAACCGTTAGCCTTGATCTCTGACTCGCTGTCATTTGTCTTCACAGTGCAGATGACCGCAGCACCCGTCACCAGTGCCATGCATTCTGGGTCCCTTGGGTAAAGTGTATTCCATTTATACCTCTCAGCTGCTGCTTCAGCATGTGTGTGTGTGTGTGTGTGTGTGTGTGTGTGTGTGTGTGTGCGTGTGCGTGTGTGTGTGTGTGCGCGTGTGTGTGTGTGCATGTGTCCTAGGGTGTATTAGTCATGTTCAGTGCAGTTAGTCCCAAGAGACATCATACGCATTAAGGTTGGTTGACTTTAAAGCATCTATAGCCAATATGAAGAATGCCACCTTTCTCTTTTTGCTTGTTCTTGTACTGTTCCATGACCGTGTGCAAGCCTATTTTGCTTGGCCACGTTGAAATAGTTTGATTCCATGACCAGGCATCATGCATGCCGCCCCTGGATAAAGTGATAATCACTTCCAACTTTAAGTTAGCAAATGTCAAAATGATGGGTTGTTGACAATCACTTTTCTGACAATCAAATTTTAAGTCAGCGTAAAACATGATCCGCTGACAATGACACATGTAGGCTAAGTGAGTGAATGTAAAAAGTAAAACACAATGTCAGTCATGTTTTAGGTAGTGCTGTCAGTTTAACGCGTTATTAACGGCGTTAACGCAAACCCATTTTAACGCCGTAAATTTTTTTATCGCGAGATTAATGCGATTTTTTTAAATTTTTTTTTTAGATTTACATTCTTTTTGGCCTCGCAAACTGTGTAGTAGGCTAACGTTACAGTTTGAGTGAATGGTGAGCGCGATACGGCGAAATAGATGATAAAAAGCTTCTGAATGGAAAGTTTACTTTTAAAAGTTGTGTTGTGCAAAAGAAGCGAGCTTCACTGTTGTCTGAAAATGTCAACAGGCAGCTGGCTGAAAGCAAAGAAGTAGTAGGCTTACCTTTTATTGGTAACCTTACAGTTACGGTTCAATGTTTCTGAAATAAGAGGCCTGACAGCTATGTTCCCAGCAAACTTGAAAAAAAGAAAATATTAAGCCATGGTTTAACTGCACTATAGGCTGAGTCCTTGTTTACCTGAAATGTGCACTTTATAATTTTATTTTGTACCGCCCTGTTTGGCAATATTGGTTTTCAATAAAATAAAATATTTGCATAAAGCAAGCCAATCCACTTTTCCATGTTGATAAGGGCATTCAAGTAAAAATAAAATGATGGAAAAAAATAAATAAACGAAGGGACATTTAGAATAGATAAAAATTTGCGATTAATCGCGATTAATTTTGAGTTAACTATGACATAAATGCGATTAATCGCGATTAAATATTTTAATCGTTTGACAGCACTAGTTTTAGGTAATTAATATTGAAAGCAGAGCCAAAGCATCCAATCTGTCTTGAGACATAGTAGAGTGCAAATAGTTTTTTTTAAGTTTATATCTTACTTTGCCAGCTGTTTTTATTTTTTTACTTAGCCATTCGCTCCATTGCCTGTATAATGTCATCTTTGTTCTGTTTCTTTTTGCTCATGAACACCAGATTTGTGAGTTGACATTCTGAGGGCTTGAATTTGTCAGGGGTTGTGGACGAATTAACATATGGCTACCCTTAAGACCAAACTATTTAACAATATCATGGGGGGGGGGACAGAATTAGGCTACATATTACCTAGTTTTGACCCAGGCCCAGGCATCATGCATGCCGGCCCTGACCGTGTGAATAGCCTGATAGTAGGGCATGCTGAAGAGGAACGTAGCAAACATCCAATACCTCACGCAATCATCTAATGTACGGCTCTGTACCTGCATGCCTGTGGAGATGTCCTTCTCCTATCTTTAATCAAGAGCATGGGCTTTTTCATTTCAGACCATTATCAATGTCATACCAGACATTCTATTGGTTGGTGAAATTTCGATAGGGTCATTTCACAACAGTCCCAGACAGAGCGTAGGACGTTTCGCAAGCGCACAGAAGCAGCCTAAGCGCGAGAAGATGGACTCAAGCAGAAGTACAGGGCATCTATTGAAGCAACTGGCTCCTGAACAAACATTATTTTATGAATCCATTCTGTCCTAACAAACCTGCTATGGCAAACATTAGTGCCATGATTACCTCTGTCTCATGTTCTGCGTTGCTCTTCACTTTGATCTGTACAGACCAGGAGCAGCAAGAAACTTCACATGGATCTTTAAATGTAACTGATATGACACTTAGGGCCACAACTTACTATAGAGGGTGGACTAGTTAGACAGAATGATGAACCACGCACCATTGTATGCATGTTACTTCTATACTAAACACAGAGCCTAACACATGAATCTTCATATATCCCACATGTCCCAATCAGGTTCAGCACTTACCGCAGCAGCAGAAAATCATGATCAAATACGGCGGTATCCACATTTCCAACAGCTATGAAGGGGCTTGGCGTGTGATGAATGACCCCCCCCACACACACACAAAACGAGAAAATAAAGTAAAATATGAATTCCAGTGTAAGACGAAAGAAAGTAATTCCAGCGGTGTAAATCCACACTGTTGAGCCGACTGGGACACAGGTGAAGGTGGGATCATCTTCGCCCCCCTACCCCGGATCTGCTCTACTGACTTGAGGAGCCGTGAGTGTGACCGAAGAGCTTCTTCTTCATCCGCACTCAGAGCTCAGGTGTGCGTGTGAGGTGTGTGAAACACCCAACCTCAGGTGTACACAGGACAGCAGCAGCAGGTGAACTTTGGACCAGCGTTATCACGGCGTTCTGGTTTATTGTGCTTTTTTTTCTTCTTCTTCTTCTCTTCTTGCCTCCCTCGTGTGTCACTCGTCAGCCTCCTCCCACCTTTTGGGGCGTCTGTGGAGTGCAACGTATCACTGTGCGACACAGTCTTGTTTTACAGGCTTTTGTTATCTGATGAAAAAATTATCCTCTTTCCCCGAAGGCCACAGAAAGCAAAAGAAAGGCTTGGCTACAACTCGGAGGTGATTGAGCCAAGAGAACAAAATATTACACATACACAAACATGCACACACACACACATACATACACACACACACACACACACACACTCACACATATACACACTGGTTTGTGTGCATTCCTTCCATGAACTGTAAATTGCTGGGAATAATGCACTGTAATCTGAATTTACAAGGTAACTTGACTTGAGTCTTTCACTTTCTCTTTCATGCATTGTTTCATTCATTCGTTCACTCATTTGTTCATTCATTAATTTCTCTCTCTCTCTCTCTCCCTATGTATCTATATATCTACCTCTCTCTCTCTCTCTCTATCTACCTATCTCTCTCTATCTATCTATCAATGCCATCTCTCTATCTTTAAAATGAATTTGTTACATAAACAGTTGGGTTCTGCGCATTTTTTCAAAAAGTAAATGCAGTACAACTGAGAGGGACAGCAATGCTATTGCAGAATAAACTACTCCCATCCCCTTAAAAAAAAAACAGTGATGTGATTTTTGACTGATAGCATATCAGATGCCATTGCCTTTTGTCCCAGCTGAGTTTGACAATTGGAAGCAAGATGCTCATCACTGTGAGTCTCACCTCTGAGGTTTCGTGACCTGTTTATGGCATAACCTGTTTATGTTTTGCCAATGGTCTGTGACTGAATCAACAACGGTAGGTGTGTCACGGATGGTAGACTTTCTGACACAGGTATTTGCATACACATTACATTATTCATGTATAGTCTTGTCCTCTTCTCCTGCTAAACTTTTGTTAAAACTTAACCAATGACCAAAACAGTGTTCAAAAGTTTACCAAATCAATTTTCAACAAAATGATCAAAGGCTCAAAATGGTAAAGCACTCATTATGAGAAAAGGTATAACCTATTAACAATATTAGGTTTCTCATTCGCATTAGGTTTCGCATTTACCTTTTCCATTTTTTGTTGCTAGAAGTTAATCAGATTTCCCTTAATTAAAAATTAAGCTACAACAAAAGCTGAAGGCAGTCAAAGAACATTAAACTGCAGGAAATACATCAATGCTCCCAATGAGCTAAACCTCTCTCTCTTTGTCTCTCTCTTTCTCTCTCTTTGCCCCCCCCCGCCCCCCCTCTCTCTATTGATATTTCAATTTCAGGGACAGAAAGAAAGACAATATTTGCATATAATTGCAGATACATGAATTATGAATTAGTATAATGATGTATCATATTGTGGCATTATTATGATGTCTATACTATGGGTATATAGAAGTATATATATATACAGTATATGTGTGTGTGTGTCTGTGTGTGTGTGGGAAAGCTTTGTTTGAGTGTGTGTGTGTGTGTGTGTGTGTGTGTGTGTGTTTGTGTGTGTGTGTGTGTGTGTGTGTGTGTGTGTGTGTGTGTGAGAGAGAGCTTTGCGTGTGCAAGTATGTGGGTGGAAGTATGACACACATCCGTAAACTGAAACAATGAAACTGAAGCATAACTTGATCTGAAATTGAGCAAATGTTGATCAAAGAGTGTTGCTGTCGCAGTGCATACAAGCTCCCATCCAGTCGCAAATACAAGCAGTATTTAGAAAGAGTATGCAACTGCTAGAGTGTAATCTAATCACTGTTTGCACTATTCCTTTTTCTGGTTCATTCAGCACCGGCGCCCCCGGTGGCCACTGTGTATAAAAACAACAACAGCTGCATCCAATCCTCACATGAGGAAACTGTGTACCATCATGGTGTGCTCTGTGGGCAATCAGTCAAATAATACAGGCCAATAAGAGATCCGTGACTCTGCCTTGCATTATCTCCGGCAGGTGCTGTGCAGTGTACCCATGCACTGACCTGTAACTAATGCTCCCATGAATTATTGGATGGTAATTTCCTGTGGACAGAAGCACGTGCTAATTGTCCCATTGCCACAGCCTTGAAGAGCTCAGCCTCAGCTGTTTGTGTGCTGTGACGACTTTAAAGTTAATTAATGTTGCAGAGGATGGTGTTTGCTTTTGGGAGGCTCGATAACAACAACGTTGTACTCTTGGAGACGAAGGTCAGAAGAGGTAAGTCTTTATGAAATGAAAATTAATGTTGTTTACAAGGCTGATTTCCCATAAGGGAAAGGGGAATAATCTTGGGTCCTTCACAGATCTGAAAAAAAAAAGTTTCCTTCAGAGAAAAGAGAGAGAGGGAAAGAAGAGGAGATCTGGCTAACGACATACTCTAAGGCTCATTACACACAGTTCTGTCCAACTTATGAAACATCATTAGAGCCACTTCCAAAAAACCCAAGCCAAATGACAGTACACGTGCTCCATTTTAATGGATGCTCTCTCTTCATTCTCGCCACCTCTCTAGACTTACAGCTTTCTACTACTTGTACCCCTCCCTGTAGTGTGAAGGGGTATCTGCAGTCCTGAGTGTAGCTGTTCTCACAGACAGACAGACAGACAGACAGGTCTGGCAGCCGTTCTGTGCCACTGTGACTGCTTGGGAAGGATGAGTGAGCCCCCTAGTGAGAAGGTAGGCTTTGAAGTCAGCTTAAAGTGGCTCAGAGGTCACATGAGAGGCTCCTCTAAAATGGGTGCAGGAGGTCCTGTTTGGCCTTTACCGCAGCTCCATCTCTTCATTACCTACTACCTGCACCAAATAGCTAAATAGTCCACACAATACTTTACGCAACACCAGATGTAAATATTGCACACATAATACCACACAATATTATTTAAAAACATTTTTGTAAGTCACTTTGAACAAAGTATTCTAACCATAGCTATAAACAAACCTTAGCTCTGATCTGGTTTCAGGTCTTGTAGCCCTTGGCACCCCTCGCACCCCTCTGTTTGGCAGCTTAGTCCATGCAAACCAAAAAGTGTTTCCAATAAGTAGAATTTCTGCTTAAATAGAGCATTAGGCAAAGCATTTCTCCTCCGAACTGGGCATCCTCAGCCATCTGTCGTGAGTAAGATTCATCATTTGTGAAGATGCATGTGACCACTGAGGGTAATAACTAGCAGTGTTTGGAAGATAATGAAGCCAGTCTGTGTGTTCTATGAGAGATATAGACAAATGAGAAGATACATATTTACATTTAGTCATTCAGCAAACGCTATTATCCAAAATGACTGACAGGAAAGTACGGGCGTGCATTTTTATCCGTACATGAGCTCCCTTGCTCTAGCCGATCAGCTATGGGAAGATAACGACTGATAAAAAGCTTGAAGTGATTTCATACCACGCTCAGCTAGGTGGCGCTCTCAGTCACGGCAGGAGAGAAGAGGCTAATTAGACCCTGCTGACAGCAAGGCTGGTCTGACAAATTTCCATGCACACACACACACACACACACACACACACACACACACACACACACACACACACACACACACACACACACACAGAGAGAGAGAGAAGGTACCTGATGTACTTACAGAAGTAGTGTGCTCCTGTAGCTCAGCCTAATCAGGGTTCTCCTAGACCCCCAGGCTCTCTGATCACCCTCTCCCTCTGAGAGAAATCCTGGATTAACACTAGCCTCTGCAATGTAGAACAACACTGCAGGAGTAGCCTGGATTAACACTAGCCTCTGCAATGTAGAACAACACTGCAGGAGTCGCCTCAAGCACGAAGCGTGGGCGTGAGACACAGGTGCGCCCTGATTGATTCTAACCACGCTGAGAGCTGCCATTCACCAGCTCTGTTCGGCGCGTTCTCATCACGATCACAGGATTTGCTTGGGCTGAAAACACACAAATAGCCTTCCACTGTGGCATGACACTGTTGACACACAAATGTCACAGGGAGAAACCTGGAGGGAAACTTGGCAATCAGCCTGAAGATGTCGTGGTTATCAGTTTGATCCACTCCAGCCACTAGTTTCAATGATCACAAATTGTGCTTCCTGTGACACAACCTGGGTGGACAGAAATCCTGCAGTCACACCTTCTGTCACTGCTGAGGAGATACACACACACTGACTCTCCACGTAGATCTCAAAATCATCACTCAAACTTGGCACTGACAGTGTGGCAGCTCATACTGCACTGCAGAAAGGCTAATGTGTTTTTCCCCTGCCCGCCCTGGCAAATATGATACTGCATGATTCTTTAGTATGGGGAGGTCGGACAGTGTAGTAACTCTACTGTACTGTGTTTCCAGCAAATATATTTCTCAAGCGAAAAGATGGGAAGTTAAGCGTTCATTTGCATTAAATAGTTGGACAGAAACCCTTAGTGTTGTGACAGCATTATATTGTGCTTTGTTGTGACAGGGCATACGTTTTACGCAACTTCTGGTTAAGGTGTGCTTGATGAACAAAAATGCAGGATTTTATGGTTTACTACAAATTCCGTTTCAATGTAATCAAAAAACAGAAGATTGGACTGGCTTGGTTATTGAGTACCATAGGTATGATACAAGGTGTCTGGCCTGTCATTGAGTTCAGCAACAGGTTATGAAGAGTGTGTAGGTTAGTGATGGACTGCAAGCGAAGTCGTGCCAGCTCACTTTTGCAGAGGCTGAAAATAATTATCTGGCCGTAACATTAGTATGAGAATGAGGAGATATATTTCATAATGAATTATATGCCAACATTAAATCAGTGCTTTGAAGGCGCAGCAATTGAATTTCCAATGAATATTAAGTTACAAAAAAAATACAGCATTTTCTCGCTTCAACATGACCTGCCAGTAACCCACAGACCAAGATACAGATTCAGATACAGATACAGATAATGACATCTCTGTACACCTCTAGAGGCTGGATATAAACACTCATGTCGAGCAGTCTGTCATTCCTCTGCATAGATCTCCACACGCTCACATTCTCACCATCCGCATTCATCCTGCCAACCTGTGCAGATTAGTTGAAGATGAGATCTCAGCAAGGTCCTCCAGAGAGGATGAATTGAGATAAATGCGAGATGTCTCCACTCGCATCTGATGCAATGAGAAGCAAAGAGATGAAGAAAAAGAATCAGAAAGATGGAAATGCTTCAGTATCAAACCTGATCTCACTGAAAGCCATGGGGGAATCTCAGAGAACTGCTGACACCAGCTAATGGCAATTAAATATTCTTGACACGACCATAGTTTGCATGCGAGCAGGGGCTATTTGAGAGAGAAGGCAGGTTCTGAGGGGAAACAAATTCTAAACATGAAATTAACAATATGCTCGCAATTTGAAGTACTTAAGATTACTTTAGCTGGGTACACATCCTTCACAAATTGTATCATCATGGAAAGAGTATTGAGCCAGAAGACTGACATAAGTATTTGAATTTGAATATGTAATATCTGAATTATTTGTATGTCGTGTTTAATTAACCTGAATTATTTTTCTGGGTATTTCTATTTTAACAATTTTAAGTTAATAAAGTGCGATTAAATTACACATTTAGAGCGACAAATCTCTGAAATTCAGGTTGGGGAAATTTTGCCTGAACTACGTCAAAGGTGAAATGTCTGGGTTTCTCAGGGAAAAGTGCACGACTTCAGAAAGGCAGAACTGCCCAGGACAAAATGAAGAAAAGTTTATTGGACACAGATGGAGGATGGAGCATTGGGTAAGTGTTTATGAAGCTTCTTAGCATACTTATCATACTTAGCATAGGTACTTAAATAGGTAGTTATATACAGTGGTGTTAAACAGTCTGTTAGTCTGACATTTTGGCCTTAGCTAACGTTCATTTACAAATCCTTGGCCACAAAGATTTAAGTGTTTTTCCCTCAGCCAGTTCTTAACTGTTAGCTTGCTACGCTAGATATCTGATCTGGCAACAGCTAGCTTCCTTGTCAATTGAAATGAGGAGGCGTCATTTCAAAATGCCAAAATATTGATGTTTATCTAGTGCTTTAAAGTTTGTTATGGTGATTGTCTGTAACATAGATACTGTTCTTGTTCGATTATTTTACCTAATATATGAAAAAATGTCAAGGTAAGGCCAAGTTTGATGTAGTAACAACCTGTACAACTTGAAGAGCAACTCAACTTGTGTTTCACCTGTTTTTTTTTCACAGGTAAAACAAAAAAAATGTTCATGTTCATTGTTCATTGTTTGTTCTTTTAATCTCTCAACAGTTATTGTTTTTTTTAAGAAGGGTGGGGTTGACTGGCCAGCAGCCAGAGCATAGGGATTATTCTTCCGCATTACCCACTCAGTTCTTGGTGTCTTTACCTACGAGTAAGTATTTTGGGCACCCTGGGGGCCTTCTCTCTCTGGATGGGTATCGACTGTCAGTCGTTTGCCTCTGCGGCTGTTGTTGATCTTGGGCCTTTGGTGCCTGTCGACGTGTTAGGTAAATTGGTTGCATTTTCAGGAGCAATGGGGTTGAGAAGAGGTGTAACCTATTTTTCCATAGAGTGCCTCCAGGTGCCTCCATGATGTAAGAAATGGGTGCGCCTGCAGTAGACACCACAGTGCCTCACTCTACAGTGTTTTGATCCTCTCGTGTTCGCCTGCGTGGAGGTGTGACATGTGATGTGTTCTTTGACGTGTGGTCTTCTTAAGCTTATCAATGTCCACACATCTCGGTTCAGGTTAGGACTGAACAACAGGAACAGGTGCTCTTAGCTTTCTTCCCATGAAAAGCTTGTTTCCCATTGGCCAGTTGAGTGAGGTAGGGATCGGTTCACTTGGCTTAGAAGATTTGAAATTATTCTCACCGCTCTCTCTACCTCCACGTTGCTCTGCTGAAAGTGAGGACTGGACGTCACGTGGCTAAAGCACCGATCCTGTGCAAAGTATCTGAAACAGTCCCATGAAAATTGTGGCCTTTGTCTGAACACACAATATCTGGAATTCCATGGCAGTCAAAGATTGATTTGAAGTGTCAGATCATTGCATAGAAAAACTGTTAACTATGATGAAGTAGTGTTGGTTGTTTTATGGAATAGACCTGCTCCCACAGTGGACCATGGTCTCATTGGTCACAATGTGGGGCTGTGATTATTTATTTATTTTTAGCCAAAAAGAGGTACCAATGGTTTGTGGTCTTTTTCAATGTGGAAGTTTTTCCCCATGAGGAACTTCTCGGCCCATGTGGACGTACAACAATAAACCTTAGACTCCACCATAACACCCCCCCCCCCCCCCAACCCCGGTCAACAGTAACGTAGCAAGGTCAATTACCTAATACTACTTTATATCTCCTCAGTTGCCTGTGCATCATGATATAGCAGACGCTTTAAGACATCTGCGTAATGCCATGCCATGCACACAGAGGGAGTTTTGGGCGACCAAAAGTGGCCATTGGTCGTGAGTATCTGACCAGTTTGCCACCACTTAGGTGACTTTACTCTGACCTTTCAGATGAAAGCTTGTGATTCTCATGTAATCTGTCCTGAAAATAATTGTATTAAGTGGAAGGTGAATAAAAACAACTTAAACAGTTCAGCAAAGACCTTATAGAAACCAATCCAGGTGCTAGAATAATAGACTGTAACAGGGATTGTGAGAGCTCATTAACACCAGAGGTACATTTTGAAATGGTTTACACATGCCGTTGGCTTTGCTGCATGAAGCAGTAAGTAATAGACCAGTTATGATTATGTTAATCTGTTACTGATGTGCTGATGCTGCTTTTCCACATCCACTGGCTAGATGAAAGCAACCTAGATGGAGATGACCCACTAGAAATCCTCCTACCTTTCTGAAATCGTCTACTTTCCCTGGGAAACCCAGACTTTTCACCTTTGACCTAGTTCAGGCAAAATCAGAAATTCCCGAAATACTCAGCAAAAATATTCAGGTTTATTAAATATGACATAGGAATAATTCAGACATTACATATTCAAATTCAGATACTTTTGTCAGCTTTCTCGCTCCAAAGAAAGAGCCGGTTACAATCACATGTGACATGCAAATTAACTGTGAATTGTTTATGAACTGTGTTTCTGTGATTGAACTGGAAAAGCAAAGTGCTAAAAATAACACTGTCGTGGGTTTGATTCCCCATATGATCAAATATATACTTTATTTCACCTGAACTGTTTGAAACACTGGCGGAACATAAAGCTTTGTGGTACATGGCTACTACCGTTTGTGCTCTAATTCAGTTGTAATCTAATCTGTACATCAGTTAAGATCATTTCCCAAATGGATAAGAGTACATTTTAATGTCCTGCGAGAAAAACAACAATGAACCTCTAGAGATTGTAAAATTATTCACTATATCAAAGTCAGATTCTGTCATATGTTAATGGCATAATCTTGAACAGTTTTATTTTACTTCTGACAACTGCGTGAATGGTGCCCATTTCTTTAACAAGTCACAGCAAGAATGGAAGACCATTTTTTTTAAGGACAAGGTTACAGTCAGGTTGCCGTGGCACTCAGAAGAGACTAGGTCAGACTGACCACTAATGACTGAGAAATTAAATGGTAAGTCAATGTCAAATGGTCAGATATCATTAGCAGTGGCCTTTCAGAAATTAGAAATTAGGTTCAAATTTATCTATTCTATGTTATAAAGCATTACCTTGGGATCAATCATTGCCGATCATTAGGCTGCCATAAAGGGCAATCTCATTAAACGTGTTCATTTCTGCTCTAAATATATATATATTTACGAACACAGAGTTTAAACTGAGAGGAAAATTGAAAAGAGCTTTCCGGATAGCAGCTGATAGATTCTGGAACAGACCATGCATGGGTTGCCTGTTTGACACATTCAGCCACTGGTAGCCAATTTCTGTACTCAGGATACAATGGTAAATTGCTTGTGTTTTTGGGTAGGAGTGGAAGGTAGCTAGAACTCTCTATGTCACCTGCTTAACTCCTACTCAAACAAACCAGTTTGGCTCAACCCACCCTTTCTAGGGCATACCACAGACTAGTCAAGCTAGCCATTGGCAAGGTTCTCTTGTTCAGATTTGCCTCAAACATAAAGCGCTTTCTTTCGATAGATTTTTCTCGACAAACAGAAATCATCTATTTAGTTCTTTAGTCTCAACAAGCCTTTACTCAACCTGTTAACTAACTCTAACCACAACCTAATGCAGGTGTTATTCCAAACTCCTCTAGGCCCAATGCATACGTGTTCTTCCCTGTCAATATAATATCAACTCTAAGTTTCTTAGCAAGAAGAACATTATAAACCAACAGGCTACTGAAATCCAGTGGTGTTTCTTTCCAATGCATAATCTAAACTGACACTTAGAGGCTTGATCTCAGCACTTAACCTGAATGATTTCTGCATATGAATAATGCAAGACTACCGCACTCTCAAGTCTGTGCCTGGCATCCGTATGGGCCTGAGAAGACAAACAAACTACACATTAAGGCTTCATCCTGCCTCAGTGTTGTGTCTGCATCAGCACTGCTCAGACATACTAGGTGTACTGACTGTGAATGTTTTCTGTGACCTTCAGGGACCTAATGCTTTGTCTGACAGGGAAGTCTTGGCTTTCTTGTGACTTTCTTGGCTTTCTGTCCTCGGCGACTACATCACTCAGTGACTGCTACAAGAAAGCAAAACACACTTTGCCAAACAGTCACCAGGATGGCTCTCCCATACTTTGTGGACCTCTCTGACTCTGTGTTCTGTATAAGAATAGCAACAGCAAAAAGAACTCAAGACTTGCAAAACCCCTTGAACTGTTTGATCAAAGAAAAAAAACAGATCATTGAGATCCTGGGTTAGCTATGAGATCGGCGGCATCACCAACAGTTTGTGCTATGATTTGTAAAGTGCTCAAACTAAAACTGTCTGCCTGGCATGAATCAAATCTGGCAGCTTTCCTCTTCCTCGACCTGACATATTTTGACAGAGGTCCTCTGGTCTTGGTGCTGCTTGAGTGCCACTCCTGAGGTAGAAGCTGACCCCACTGCTCACTGACCATTCACTGTGCTTCGACAACAATACATCTCCCCTTCCCTGGGAGACTGAGACTAAAAGCTGTTTTTGTTGTTGTTGTTGTTGTTGTTGTTTTTTTTTTTTCATTTAAAACATTTCGAAGATGAGCCCAATCCCCTTACACTACATGTGAAGTCACCTGGGTTATTACAGGAGGTATCCCTGGGATGCCCTGGTGGGTGGCAAGCTTCAAACACTGTCTGGTAGACACAACAGGCTGTGCTGCAGGCATAGCCTCAGGGCCATGTGCGCTTTTCTTACAGCATCTCATATGCATTGCCTTGGGAATAAACATTTTCTTCAAATAGGAGCAGAAATGAACATTCAATTTGTTGCGATAATAGGATTGTTTTTCCAGTGATGACTTCAAACACACAAGGTTTTTTTCCTCAACGCGGTATGTGGATAGGGTGAGAGAAAAGTGCTGGGCCATCAATCAGCGTTACCACTGCAGGCCATCCAGTTACAGCCTTCCAGGCCTCTCGGGGCTGAGTGTGGTTTAGAGCCGTAATGGACTGCGCTGCCCATGGACCTTTCAATTATGTCCAATTATGTCACTTCCTCTGTACTGATGCTTTTGGTACACAAAGCTCACTGAGAAAACGACACAGTATTTAATTTGATCCTGTTTTTACCTTTATTTAACTTTTCTGCCTTTTGGCACGGAAACAGCTTTCAAAGATAATTGTAAACAAAACAGAGAGAATTTCCAATCAAATTCTTTTGATTTTCTTTTGATTGAGTGCAAAACGATGTGCTTGTTTACTCGCATGCTTTGAGTTTGTCTGAAGAGATGTAAAACAATAACATGAAGCAATATAAGGTCGCAAATCATCTCTTGGCACTAACGAATATGATTACCTCTGCTTCCTTCCCTGCGGTAACCGTGTGCATTTCAGCGCTGCATCACTTATGCCCGTTCGCCACTTCCCACTTGTGAAATAAAAAGAGAAGTGAAATCCCTTTTCAGTTCCTTAAAAGCTCGAGGTCACTCCACAAAAAATAAATAGACCCCTTTGTGTGGTTTATCTCAGAAATGTGCTCTCTTACAACGCAGTGAATAATAGGGTTCAGAGAAGAGATTGCATTGCAAAGTCAAATATACGTCTGTAGCACAAAGGCCGTTTAGCAGTGCCAGTGCTTAAACAGGTCATCCCCGCGGTGAAGATCATACAATATTAACAGAAGAATGGGAACGGTTACATGCCAGACTTAAGCCGGTAAATCCACTCGGGATTTGCTCCCTATCTCTGGGCTCAAATAGCCTTCACTGCTGGCCAAAGAAAACACAGTGTCGGAGCTGACATGATGACGAATTAGGTCCTTTTCAGAAGACACAGCCCTGTCTCGGAGTTCCTGATTGCATAATGCATATTTAGGATGAGGTGAGGGCTTGGATCACAAAACTACTGGACTGTGTACTGGACATTAGGCTACGGGTGAATGCAGTCCTTAGGTGTTGTCACAGACTGGAGACGAAACAAAGAAATAGGATGCAAACGCTCAAGGCGTGTTTTACTGATATAAATCAAAGTGCCACGATGGGCAAACAAGGCAGAGATCACAGGACTGGAGAACAGCACATCTTGCTGATCACAAACAATTACACACAAAGACAAAGGAAAAAGCCCAAGGCTTACATAGGAGCTCAGTGAATACATTGGCTACAGGTGAGAACTAAACTTAATGAACACATAGGCTACAGGTGAGAACTAAACTCAATTATCACATTGGCTACAGGTGAGAACCCAAACATGGAGGGAAAACTAAGAAGTGAGGGAAATACTAAAACACAGGAGAGGATGAACGGACTGGAGTAGCATATGGAGCAAGAGCAGGAACAGGAACAGAGGAGTGTGCAGCAGAGGTTGTGACAGAATCCCCCCTCTGACGAGCATCTCCAGATGCTCTAGAATGCTGACCAGGAGGACGACCTCGGGTGCGTGGAGCAGGACGGTCAGGGCATCTCCGGTGGAATTCTGCTTTGAGCATGGGGTCCAGGTTGTCATTAGACGCCACCCAAGATCGCTCCTCTGGGGCATACCCTTCCCAATCGACGAGGTATTGGAGTCGGCCAGCTCTCCGTCTCGAGTTCAGCAGTGCTCTCACAGCATATGCAGGTTCTCCGTCAACATTAAGGACTGGAGGTGGAGTGTCCAGGGGCTCTGCCTCCTGCAGTGGACCTGGAACCACCGGCCTAATGAGGGAGACATGAAATGAGGGTGAGACTTTGAACTGTGATGGTAATTGCAGGCGATATGTTACCCTGTTGATTTGTTTTAGGATCTTGAATGGTCCTATGAAGCGCGGCCCGAGTTTTCTGCATGGCTGGCGGAGATTGATGTCCTTTGTGGATAACCACACTCTCTGGCCTGGATGGTAGGTTGGAGCCTCTCGGCGATGGCGGTCCGCTGCCTCCTTATGCCTCTTGATTGCCCTCTGGAGATGAACGTTAGCTGAAGACCAGACATCATTGCTACGAGTATACCACTCCTCCACTGCTGGAACCTCAGTACTGCTTGGATTCCAAGGGAAAAGTGGTGGTTGAAAACCCAAAAAGCATTGAAATGGTGTCAAACCGGAAGAGGAGTGCTTGAGTGAGTTTTGAGCGTATTCTGCCCAAGGGAGAAATCTACACCAATCACCCTGCCGGTCCCCACAGTAGCTTCGGAGGTACCGCCCGAGTTCCTGGTTTAACCTCTCCACCTGACCATTAGACTGCGGGTGATGACCTGAGGTCAGACTCACTGTGACCCCCAGCCTTTCCATGAAGGACCGCCACACCTGTGAGGTGAACTGAGTGCCCCGGTCAGAGACGATGTCTTCAGGGAGGACAAAACGTCGGAAGACATTGTGGAATATGGCCGCGGCAGTCTGGAGAGCTGTGGGGATACCCGGCAGAGGAACAAGACAGCAACCCTTTGAAAATCTGTCCGCTATAACAAAAATTGTGGTATTACCTTCAGATGGAGGCAGGTCGGTGACAAAATCTATGGACAGATGGGTCCACGGGCGTTGAGGTAGAGGCAGTGGCTCCAGGGTGCCTGCAGGTAGGTGTCGGGGAACCTTTGATTGAGCACAAACACTACAAGACTGAACATGAGACTGGACATCCTTGTTTAGGGTAGGCCACCAATACTGAGAGGATAGCAGCTGTTGTGTGCGAGTGGTGCCAGGGTGACCCGTGCCAAGAGATGTGTGCGCCCAGGTAATGAGACGACTGCGCAAAGAATTAGGCACGTAGACCCTGTTCGGAGGGCATTCAGGTGGTTGAGGGTCCTGAGCTGAAGCCTCCAGGATCTCTCTCTCTCCAGATCCCACCGAATGGGAGCTACAATACAGGTGGATGAGACAATGGGTTCTGGGGTGTCAGGACGTGGTATTGCTTCAAACATGCGAGAGAGTGAGTCGGCCTTGATGTTTTTTGAACCAGGACGATATGAGATGGTGAATTGGAAACGAGTGAGGAATAGGGCCCACCTGGCTTGTCGGGGGTTGAGCCGTTTGGCTGTGCGGATATATTCCAAATCCTTGTGATCTGTAAATATCACAAAAGGCTGTTGCGCCCCCTCCAGCCAGTGACGCCACTCCTCCAGGGCAAGCTTGATGGCCAGCAGTTCCCTATTACCCACATCGTAATTTCTCTCAGCCTGGGACGGCTTCCTGGAGAAGTAAGCACATGGGAAAAGTTTAGCAGGATTACCTTGACGTTGAGACAGACGCCTCCTACCCCCACCTCTGAGGCATCCACCTCTACAACGAAAAGAAGCGCAGGGTCAGGATGCTTCAGTAGCAGGGACGATGTGAACCTTGTTTTGAGAGTCCTGAATGCCTCCTCTGCTTCAGGTGACCAGGAAAAAAGACGAGGAGATTCTTTCAGGAGAGAAGTCAGAGGAGCCGCTACAGAACTGAAATTCCTAATAAACCTGCGGTAAAAATTAGAAAAGCCAAGAAATCTCTGAAGTTCCTTTGTAGTCTTGGGCCTCGGCCAGTTCAGAACAGCTCGCACCTTTTCCTCATCCATCTGCACTCCCTGTGAATTCAACACGTAGCCTAGGAATGAGATGGAAGAGACATTTCTCAGCCTTGACAAAGAGGTCATTCTCCAGCAGTCTGTTAAGTACAGCCTTCACATGTTTTACATGATCCTGAACATTGTCTGAGTATATAAGAATGTCATCAATATATACAACAACAAACCTGTGGAGCATGTCTCTGAGAACCTCATTCACAAACGACTGGAACACAGAAGGAGCATTGGCTAGGTAAAACAAGGTATTCATAGTGACCAGTAGTAGTGGAGAATGCTGTCTTCCATTCATCTCCTTCCCGGATCTTCACCAGGTTGTATGCGCTTCGCAAGTCCAGCTTGGTGAAGTATCGGGCCCCACAAAGTTGTTCCAGTGCTGAAGGGACTAATGGAAGTGGGTAACGGTACTTTATGGTTATGTTATTAAGAGCCCTGTAATCTATACAAGGGCGCAAACCACCATCTTTCTTTTCAACAAAGAAGAATCCTGCTGACACCGGGGATGTGGATGGACGAATGAAACCCTGCTTCAGAGCTTCATCCACATACTCCTGCATGGAGGCGGTCTCCTTGACAAAGCTTCAGTAGCTGCTCCCCGACCTCCAATCCCTCAGCTGGATGCTCAAACACAGCCTTGAAAAGTGCTTCGAATTAGGGAAGATCCTTGATGTCATCTCCACCTTGTTCCCATACCGCAGTAGCCCACTCTAAAGCTCTTCCAGTGAGAAGAGAAATGATAAAAGCTACCTTAGATTCTTCAGATTGAAAATTACGTGGATTCTGAACCATGTGCAAAGAGCACTGAAGTATGAAACCTCTACAGGCATTTGGGCTTCCATCAAACCTCTCAGGTTTCACCAGGGAACCATCTCGCTGAGGCTGAGGCAGAGGTGGTGGGCGAGCAGACAACTCTTGGATGGTAGTAGTCATCTGGTTCAGTTGGTCACGCTGTTGGCTTAGTAGTTGACCCTGAGCGGTGATGGCTTCACGAAATCTTGCTGCCTCGGCTGCATCCATGCTTTTGGTGTGTAATTCTGTCACAGACTGGAGACGAAACAAAGAAATAGGATGCAAACGCTCAAGGCGTGTTTTACTGATATAAATGATATAAAAGTGCCACGATGGGCAAACAAGGCAGCGATCACAGGACTGGAGAACAGCACATCTTGCTGATCACAAACAATTACACACAAAGACAAAGGAAAAAGCCCAAGGCTTACATAGGAGCTCAGTGAATACATTGGCTACAGGTGAGAACTAAACTTAATGAACACATAGGCTACAGGTGAGAACTAAACTCAATTATCACATTGGCTACAGGTGAGAACTAAATTCAATTAACACATTGGCTACAGGTGAGAACCCAAACATGGAGGGAAAACTAAGAAGTGAGGGAAATACTAAAACACAGGAGAGGATGAACGGACTGGAGTAGCATATGGAGCAAGAGCAGGAACAGGAACAGAGGAGTGTGCAGCAGAGGTTGTGACAGGTGTCGAATCAAATGTGATTGTATGTTGATGTATGTATGTATAGTTTAGAGCTATACAATTTTGTGAGGTGATGACATTGAAAGAAGTAATTATTTTATCAGTGGTTGAATTGATGGTTTTGCCCAGAAACAAAAAAAATAGAATCAATAGCATACATGCATCTTTGATGATGATGTCAACACACAATGATAAACAAACAAGTCAATAAACAAGCTTTTATCAGATGGAAGTTTCTCCAGACATTTTATTTAACCTGCAGAATTCATTGAATATGGAGATGCTTCTCCCTCCTGCTGTATCTGGGGGTAAGAGAAATGCTTGAAGCATTTTGCAGGTGCAGCATTATGGCTATAATGAGACATGTCCGACCTCAACCTTTACTTTTTATTTGTTTTATATATTTTATTTTATATTGTTTTGTTTGTCTTATGTTCTGTAGTACTTATTCTTTTTATGTTTATTGTCTGCACCAATATGCCAAAACAAATTCCTGGTAGACGTAAACTTACTTGGCAATAAAAACGATTCTGATTCTGATTCTGATTCTGATTCTGAACTGGCAATGATTGGACATGAGACCTCCAGACTGGGGCTCTGAAGGGGAGGCCACCCCAGTAAGATGCACTGGAGCTCAGCCAAGGTGGAAAGCTCTGTCCTTGGAGTGCCATCATACTGGCTAGCCCCTCGACTGTCTGTGATGTAAGTGGAGGACAGAAAAGAACAAGCATAGAAGAACAGATGAGAGTCTTCCCTCAATGTTTACATTTTCTTCCTGTTAATTCACACTGGGACTTAAATCTGGCCCATTGCAGATGACCCAGACCAAACTAAACATAAGCCATGGACCGGAATTCTCTGTGTATCTTATGCTCCTAGTCAATATTTCCTAATCGGACCAAACTCAGTGCAGTACTTAATCTAAATGCCAGCATTTATTCAGCAATGAACCTCGTGATTTTAAACAAATCCCCAAGGCAATAATGGGATATTTGTAAAAATGAGACACAAATGTTCAGAAATGACAGAAATGATTTGTACCTGATGGGAGCAACATTGAATATCCGCTCAGTGCATTTGCTCGATAGTAATTGCTCAAATTATTGATTAAGCCGCTGACATTTACTGTAAAAAAAGAGCGAACAAAAGGAAATCTTTGGTGGAATCTAATAGCTAGACTTACTCCAGTTTGCTGTTAATTGCTTTGTTTGTGGAAATAAATAGCTTGGTGTGCAGGAAAGGTTCGAAAACGTGAGGCCACTCTGGGTGAACCTGTGGCCCCTTGGATTTTATGGGTATGCTTCCCGCACTTACGCCGCTCATAATCTATCTGCATTCCATAATGAAACAACAAAAGGGCCAGATGGTTCAGCAAACACAATTAACCTGGAGCTGGGGCTCCATCACGCTCAGAGAAGCAGACAGACTAACCCCACCCTCCACATGCACCGGGTGGCACAGTCACAGGAGCGTGCCACTGCCTCTCCATCGATGTCAGGAATACTGATGGTGTCGCTGCAGAAAAGTGCTTTTGAAGGGCTTTCTCGTTTTGGATTGAAAGCATAATCTCCATATAGAACAACAGACATAATGGAAACGTTTACAATAAGGGTTCCATTAATTGTCATTCATGAAATGTAGTTAACATTAATGAAGCATTAACTGTATTTACATAATGTTGATTAATGTATGTAAAGGTTATTTATGTTATTGTAATATGGATGATTTCTTAATGTCGGCCAGTGGATTGAATAACACCAGTGAAGAGATCCAGGGTGTAATAATACTTCACATAACCTAATATTAAACTTTAGTAACTTTACTAGTTTATTAACACTAATTCATTGTTTGTTCATTTATGTTATATAAAGCATCAGTAAAGATTTTCAGATTGTAAATAATAAGGTAACAAGCTAAAATCCAACAGACCTGCTTTGAAAACACCATCAACCGCAGAGTTGGCAGTGACCAAATTTAGCTAGCGCATTGCGTATTTAGTAACGTGCTGCAAAAACTGCTCTTACATTTTCACAGGATTTCTGAACCTGTTCCTGACATGCTGGACTACTTCACCCTTGGCATATTATAGACCACTTTACCCCTCGCATCGTTATCACAGCTTCTGTGGTGCCCCACCCTGGACAGCACTGCCCAACACAACAGTGCTGATTAGACTGAGCAATAAATGAGCCCAACCCAAGGCTTTCATTTCAAATATGAAATCATTTTAGGAAAACTAGAAAGTAATATTTAAATATTTACAAAGCATCTTTAGTATTAGAAAAATAAAACAGTGGTTCATATCAAAGAGGCATAGCCTACTAATGAGATGTATTATCCCCCCCTACTATTACAAGCATGGAGATCTATGTCTACTCACATCTATTCTTTCTCGTAGGTTAAACAAATATATCCCAGACATAATACATCCAGACCAAACAGGGTTCATCCCTTATGTGCCCCCCTTATGTGCCGTGGTTCTGCTTAAGATTCCTTCCTAACAGGGAGTTCTTGTCCCTGTTGCCATTGTGCTTGCACTAAGGGGGTTCAGGCTCTGGGCTCTGTAAAGTGCCTTGAGACAATTGTATTGTTAGGGCGCTATATAAATAAAATTGAATTGAATTGAATTGAATCCCAGGCCGCTATTCAGGTAACAACATCCGCAGACTTCTGAATGTCATGACCTATGCAGCCTCTCAGGGCTTGGAAGCTATGGTGCTGTCATTAGACGCTAAAAAAGCGTTTGACTGTGTGTCATGGAAATATTTATTCCAAGCCTTGGCACGATTGCGATTTGGTTATAATTTCATTTTAGGGTCAATGGTCAATTATCTGCACCTTTAAACCTCGAAAGGAGTACGCGCCAGTTCTGCCCCTTATCACCCACTCTTCATGCCATCTGAACCACTCGCCCAAATGATCAGAGATATTTTGAACATAGCTGGAGTGATGATACGAGAAGATGAACATGTAACATTTCATTGTATGCAGATGATGTACTTTTGTACGTATCAAATCCGTCAAGTTCAAGTTCCATACCTGCGTTTGGGTTCTACTCAGGTTATAAAATAAATGTTAAAGACACTGGATATTAACAGTCTTATTTCAAAACAAACAAAAGATCATAGTGAATCTGGCTGCCCGAGGGTATTAAATAGTGTTGGATAAACTATATAGTGCAAATTATGACAAATTAATTAATAAAATAAGACAGGATCTAGCCCACTGGTCATCACTTCCCTTGTCCCTGTTGGAATCTATAGAATCTATGATCTAATGTTCTTCCAAGACTACTGTACCCATTTCAGATGCTCCCTATTCCCGTACAGAAACAAAATATTTAAAATGTCTTGTCTTTACAATAGTCTCGAGATTATGGACACACATAACACCTTGTATATCAAAACAAAATGGGAAACTGAGCTTCAACAGAACATCTCACAAGGAAATTTTGTTCTGAGGTGCATAGGGTTACCTGCTCCAACAGTTGGAGAGAATTTTAATGGAAAATGGTAGTTAGATACTTTAGGTCCTAAAGTTTAGGACACCACATATAAAAGGGAAGAGTGGAACATCTGCCACTAGTGGCTGTTAGAGGAATTGTGGGGAAGCAGACTCAAATTTCGTCCACACCTTCTGGTCCTGGTAGAAACTGAAGAAATATTGGGATGATATCTACTTAGCCATGTATGATACTTTTAGAATACAAATACCACAGGATCCATTAACTTCTTTATTAGGAGTTGTACCTGAGGGGTTTGAGCGCAGAGACGATATCTACCTTTTGCAAATCATCCTGGCGGCAGCCACTAAATAAATCACTGTCAATTGGCTGAAGCCCACTATCCCAACATGTCAGTCATGGATAGAGCGTGTATGGCAACTGTTTAGAATGGAGGAAATAACTTACAACTTGAGGCTCCAGAGAGAGAGATTCTTGAAGAGATAGAGCCCTGCCTTGTCAGTAGTGTTTTGAGAAAAGAGAGCAAGTGCCCCCCCCCCCCCTTGTTTTCCCACTAATTTCTTTTTTTTTAAACAAATGTTTGTCTTTTTTTTGTCTCTGTTTTTCTTTTATGTTATATGTATGGATATGTGTGCTGAGGAGTTCCTTATCGCAGTTCACTGCGATATAACAGTATGGTACATGACGTCAGTCATGGGTACAAATCAAAGCATTTATCTATTCACGCCTGAAAGGCCGCGAGATCTGTCAGCGCGCGCTCCTGGGCCCGCCCCCCAGGAGTCCTATAATCTTATTACGCGCCCTCAGAACTGCCTCTTTTGAAACTTCGCAAGACGGAGTGAACATCTCCGAGCATATCTCAAACGCTCTACCACAATCAAAAGAGTTTTGTGTGCTTTTCGCTCTCTACGGGTTGGTGAGTTATCTGGGTTCCTTAACCCTCACTAGCTCAGGGCGCTACAAAATTTGTTGGCTCAACATCATTTTGAAAGTAGTGGGTGCTATCCTGGCTGCCTGGCTGGCTAAGTTTCTGACTAGCCTGCTAGCTTGCTAGCAACGTGTTCGTTGCAGATAGTGTGCTTGTGTTTTAACATTCTTCTCTACTTTCAGATTGAAAAAAGATGGCCAGACACTACCCCGACTGCGGTCACGTCCGTCCCAAGGGCGACCGCCACCGTCGGTGCGTGACCTGCCTAGGCAGGGACCACGCAGAGGGCGCGCTTTCGGGCAAAGCCCCTGTCTGTTCCATCTGTGCTAGCCTCCCGCTAGCTAAGGCTACCAGGCGCCTTGCGTTCTGGAAGCGCAAGGACGCCGAGGAGACTGCACTGGTTCCATCCGGGGCTAACGCCCCCGTAGGAATGAGTGCGTCTTCAGCCTTAGACTTGGTGAGTGTGAGCAGTCGCCTTGCAGCTGCAGCTCCGCTCCCGGGTCTCTCCCCGTCTCCGCCGCCTGTCAGCCCTGGGTCTGCGGGCAGCGAGGCTGAGGAGCTTCAGCCAAGCGGTGTCCAGCCTGAACTCGAGCTGGACATCAGCCTGGATGATGATAGTCTGCTAGACTTCTCCGATGAGCACAGCTCAATCGTGGAGGTAATACAGATGAGCCGAGACGTTAGGATGCGGGTGGATACACCTCCTACCTCGTCTCGGATCCTGGGCCAGCAACTCCACGAGGTTGCGCTGAGAGCAGCCAGCTGCCTCGGGCTCCCTCTCCCTCCCCCTCCCAGCGTGCGGTCCTCGCTGCTGGACTGGGAGTTTTATGCTGGCTCCACCGCGTCAGTTCCCAGCTGCATCCCCTTTTTCGAGGAGGTGCACGAGGAACTGCAGGCGACATGGGCGATACCCTACTCGGGCCGAGCCCCGGTGCAGGGGTTCACGCCCTACATGCAGCTCCACATGGCTAAGGAGAGGGGGGGCTACCTCTCCTTTCCTCAGGTGGAGGATGCAGTAGCAGGCTACCTCTCACCCGCCTCCCCCACGATGCGTCTCGGCCAGAAGCCTCTCCTGCCCACGCGGGTGGGCAGACACCAGGCTCAGCTGGCAGAGAAGTCCTACTTGGCTGCAGGGCAGGCTGCCTGCACGACCAATACGGCTGCATTGCTACAGCGCTACCAGGCAAAGCTCCTGACTGAGCTTGCCTTGTCGCTGGGGGAAGATCACCCGTCTGTGGCAGAACTCCGTCCAGACTAACTCGGTGCACGTCACAGGCCCTGGGGAGGGTGATGGGTGCCGCGGTGGCTACCCAGAGGTCTCTGTGGCTATCACTGGCTAAGCTGTCAGACAGAGAAAAGCACCACTCCTCGACGCCCCGGTCTCTGTCCAGGGTGCCTTCGGGGAGGCAGTGGTCACAATGGCTGCCAAGTTCGAAGAAAGAGCAGAGAGGTATTCCAGGCTTGGATGCCTCGCTCTAGTGCAGGGGTTTTCAAAGTGGGTGCCGCGGCACCCTGGGGTGCCGTGACGCATGCTCAGGGGTGCCGCGGAATGGCCCAAGGCTTGATCATTTAATGACATTAAAAAAAAAATTAAAAAACATAATATCAATTTCAAAATTAATTTTATTGTAATTATATCAATTAAAATTGTATTCGCAGCACAAAGAACAATAGTTTACAGTTGATTCAGGGCGTGACGTCAAAAACAGTTCTTTCGTTGACTTCGTTCGTTATTCCGTATTGACAGCAGATGGAGGAGTGCAGGTAGGCGCAATGGATACGTTTTTAAAGAGGAACAGACTTCGGAATCGAAGTCAGCAAAAAGAAAATTGAGGCGTTATAACGACTCGTACCTCCAGTATGGGTTCACTTGGTGTGGTGAGGTAACGTGCCCCACACCAGTATGCTTGGTCTGCAGGGAGACGTTGGCTAATGCAGCCATGGTGCCTAGCAAGTTGGCAAGGCACCTGGAGACCAAGCACCCGGCACACCAGAACAAAGATATTGAATATTTCAAAAGGCTTAAAACACAGAATACCACACAGAGCGAACGTATGCTTTCTACTGTGCGTGTGTGTGAGAAGGCACAAAAAGCTAGTTTTTTAGTTGCCGAGTTGCTGGCTAAATCTAAAAAGCCACACACGTTAGCAGAGTCGCTCATATTACCAGCCTGCAAAAAAATGGTTGAGGTAATGCTAGGGCCAGATGCTGCAAAAGAAATTGATAAAATCCCCCTCTCTGATAACACGATCAAACGTCGCATTGATGATATGTCGGAGGACATGGAATCTGTGCTGAATGAGAAACTACGGCAAAGGGGGAAATTTGCGCTTCAAATAGACAAGTCCACTGATGCTAGTGGCCTTTGCCAGCTGATAGCTAACGTGAGATACGTGGATGAGGACAAATTTACAGAGAACTTTTTATTTTGCAAAGAACTGGACAACCATGCTACCGGAGATGAGATATTCAGGGTGACAGACGAGTACTTGACAAACCATGATCTCAGTTGGGATATGTGCGTAGGTGTTTGCACTGACGGGGCGGCCTCGATGACCGGTCGGGTCAAAGGCTTCATAACAAAAGCCAAGCAGAAGAATCCTACCATGGTAGCGACGCATTGCATGTTGCATCGGGAGGCTCTAACTGCAAAAACGATGCCTCCAGACCTGACGGATGTTTTGAATGAGGTCGTAAAAATAGTGAATTACGTTAAGTCACGTCCCCTTCAAACACGATTATTCACTACCCTCTGCAGTGAAATGGGTTCAGAACATCAGGGTCTCTTACTGCACACAGAAGTCAGGTGGTTATCGAGGGGGAGAACACTGGCCCGTGTTTATGAACTAAGAGAAGAGTTGCAGGCATTTGCGAGGGACCATGACCTTCCTTTCAAAGAGAACATAAATGATGACTTTTGGTGGCTTCAACTCGCTTACTTAGCTGACATGTTTGCCCACATGAATGAGCTAAATGCGAAAATGCAGGGGAGGAACGAAACTGTTCTGTCTGCAACAGACAAAATCAATGGATTTAGGTCAAAATTAGCTCTGTGGCGACAAAGAGTGGCTAAAAAAAACATCGACATGTTTCCGCTGACAGCTACCAATACTACTGACAAGTCTGCAGTTTTTTTTTATTCAATATCTGCACATTTATCTGCCCTGGAGAAAAGATTTGAGACCTATTTCCCCCACAAAAACGAGGAATTTGATTGGGTTTGAGATCCATTTCACTCTCTTGCCACTGAATCAGCAGCGAAATGCCTGTCATCAGAAGGACAGGATGAGCTTGCTGAATTGCAAATGGACCGCACACTCAAGTTGCAACACAGTGAACTGTCTTTGGACACATTTTGGCTGCGTGTGGGTCAGGAATATCCCTCACTTTCAGGGAGTGCTATAAATGTGCTGATCCAATTCCCCACCTCCTACCTCTGTGAACTGGCTTTCTCCTCTCTCACATACATAAAGAATAAACTGAGGCAAAGGCTGTCAGTTGAACAGGACCTCCGTGTTGCACTGTCCACAATCCCTCCTAGCATTGACAAACTCTGCAGTCAGAGACAGGCACATGTGTCCCATTAAGTTTATAAGTTGTATAACTATATTTTTGTGAACTTTATATTGAAGGTTTGTTCCTGATATGTTTTGTTGCTGCCAGTTTATTTCTCGATTATTACCAATACGTATTTTGGCTGTGATATAGTTGTGAGAGGGACAGACGTTGTCTGTTCATATTCTGTTCACTATTTATTCAAAAGTTCTATTAAATGAGTTGAATTAAAGAGAGTGGTTCATTTGAATATAACAAAAATGAGATAAACCTCACCTTCTCAATGTAATGCCTATAATAAAAGCAGTTATAGCCTATTCAACATTATCACAAGGTTAAATCAAATGGCATAAAGTACAAATATGACACAAAGGAGGTTGAGAGTAAAAAGTAAAAAATAGGGGTGCCGTGGATGGAGAGAGATATGTTTAGGGCTGCCGTGAGCCAGAAAAGTTTGGGAACCACTGGTCTACATGTTATGTTGCACATGAAACATTTCAGGGTGGTTTCCTACAGGCGCAGGATCACGATCCTCGCCGCCTATGATAAAGGTTGCCCTGTTAATATGTTCACCGCCAGCGGCCGTATGAACCTCTATGAGGGCAAAGGCTTCAATAAAGCTGGTGTGTGTAATTGGCTGCCACTGTATTATCACGCGGGAATGTATAGGGTCCCATACTGTTATATCGCAGTGAACTGCGATAAGGAACGTCTCGGTTACTTACGTAACCTCGGTTCCTTAAGCAGGAACCAGATATAACAAAGTTGGCGTGTACAGTGTTACCTTGGATTGATTGTCTTGCTCAGTTTCTTTCCGAGGCAGTTCTGAGGGCACGTAATAAGATTATAGGACTCCTGGGGGTCGGGCCCAGGAGTGCGCGCTGACAGATCTCGCGGCCTTTCAGGCGTGAATAGATAAATGCTTCGATTTGTACCCATGACTGACGTCATGTACCATACTGTTATATCTGGTTCCTGCTTAAGGAACCGAGGTTACGTAAGTAACCGAGACGTTTTCCTTTAGCTGTCTCTGAAATGGATGTTAATGTAACTATAACTCCTTAATTTTCTTTTGATTGTCTTGTGCTGACTGTCTTGGGTCAATAAATATTATATATAAAAAAGAGATGCATAGCCTGTGTCATGCGTGCTTATATCATGAAACCTAAAAAGTCAACTTTTCCTCAGACCTCAGAAAAACAGTCCTGTTTTTATCCTTGTGACTAGTATGACAATTTGATCAACCCATGAAGGACCACTTTAGAAAAAACGTTTAAAATCAACACATTTGGAGATACAGTGGGGAAAATAAGTATTTGAACCCCTGCCGATTTCGCAAGTTTGGCCACTTGCAAAGAAATGTGTGATCTATAATTGTAATGGTAGGTGTATTTTAACAGTGAGAAATAGAATATCAACAAACAAATCCAGAAAACTGCATCTTATAACATTTATGACTTTATTTGTATTTGATGCAGAAAATAAGTATTTGAACCCCCAAGCAAACAGCAAGAATTCTGGCTCCCAATGACCAGTTATGTGCCCAAGAAGCACACAGATTAGTCCTCATTAGGCCTAACAAGGTACACCTGATCTCAACTGGTGACGTGTATAAAAGAAACCTGTCCAAAGAATCATACTTCACACCTTCAACCTCACCACCATGGGCAAGACCAAAGAGTTGACCAATGACGTCAGAGATAAGATTGTAGACCTGCACAAGGCTGGAATGGGTTACAAAACCATCGGCAAGCAGCTTGGTGAGAAGCAGACAACTATTGGTGCGATTATTCGTTAATGGAAGCAACACCAAACAACTGTCAATCGCTCTAGGTCTGGGGCTCCATGCAAGATATCCCCTCGTGCGGTATCGGTGATCATCCGAAAGGTGCAGAATAACCCCAGAACTACACAGGGGGAGCTTGTGAATGATCTCAAGGCAGCTGGGACCACAGTCACCAAGAAAACCATTGGCAACACACTACGCCGTAATGGTTTGAAGTACTGCAGCACTCGCAAGGTCCACCTTCTCAAGGAAGCACATGTACAGGGCCGTCTGAAGTTTGCCAATGAACACTTAAATGATTCTAAGGAGGATTGGGAGACAGGATGTGGTCAGATGAGACCAAAATCAAGCTCTTTGGCATCAACTTGCCGCATTTGGAGGGGGAAGAATGCTGAATATGACACCATCCCCACCGTCAAGCATGGAGGTGGAAACATTATGCTTTGGGGCTGTTTCTCTGCCAAGGTACAGGACGACTTCACTGCATCGAGGGGACTATGGATGGGGCCATGTAACGTGGAATATTGGGCTTGAACCTCATTCCCTCATTCCCTCCCATTGAAAACGCAACCTTAAGGATTTGGAGAGGATCTGCAAAGAGGAGTGGACCAAAATCCCTCCTGAGATGTGTGTAAACCTGGTGACCAACTACAAGAAAAGTCTGACGTCTGTGCTTGCCAACAAGGGTTATTCCACCAAGTACTAAGTCATGTTTTGCTAGGGGTTCAAATACTTATTTTCTGCATCAAATGCAAATTAAGTCACACATTTCTTTGCAAGTGGTGAAGGGACCAGCATAGGTCATAAGAATATGCCATAGTCAATAAGTCAATGATATTATACCTAGTTCTAATTGTTACTTTTATTTGGACTTAACTAGCATGTAAACAGTTCCAGGGTGAATATACTTGATTTTGACCAGGGGAGTGAGGTGCGACATTGGTCTCACCTCCCCCCCCCAGGTCGAGACAAAGAACCCTGCATGCATGGCCCATTTGAATAGACGGTAACACCCCTTAATGTCAGTGTATTTAACAGACTGTTCCCCAAGGAACAAGTCAGATATGCTGAGGTGAAGTTCTGTGAGGGAGGATGGATCTGAAAGTCTCTGTCTCACAAATGGTCGGCCGCCATTCTTCAAGAATAAACCTGAATCCTGACTGATCAAACCTAAGACTGAATCTTCAATATATGGTATAAAACTAATTACCATCAATTGGAGGTCCACCACCGAGATATTAATTCTTGGAATTTTGCTGAGATTTCAGTTCTGCTGTAAAGATCCCCTGTACCCCGGCTGACACAAACGCTTTGGTAAGTACACTTACCTAAATCTTGGGAAATATAGGAAGTAGAGTCCTGTCTAAAAACAGAAATCTTATTTTATTTTACTTTTATTTTTATTGTGATTGTCTTAGAAGTTGACACACACGGTGCTTGTCTTAGAAGTTGACACATCTAGTTTTTCGGGTATTGGTCCGAGGCAGTCTGAGCTGTGCTTGTGACATACTCTATTGTTTTACTTACCGCTCAGATAGATTTCCCAAGAGGATAAAAAAGGTTGTGATCATAAACGGGTGTTTGGAAAGGGATCTACAGCATTTCAATATTTTAATTTAGAAATTGTTCTAAGTTAATTTGTAAATTATTTACATTAGATTGTGGAGATTCAGTTCTTGGATTTGACCAGTCATGATTCAAGACATAAGATTCTTTTAAGTCCAGATTTCACAATGCTTTTGATAAAGTCAGATGTTAGACTGCTAAATGTTAAACTGTGTCTGTTCACACAATAGTTAGACAGCTCTCACGCATACCACTTAATTCACACTTTAGGCACAGCCGCCCTGTGACCCTGAATGGCCCATTACGCTGAAGTGATCAGACCCTAGCCTGGTAGCAGGAGTGGAGACTTTAAACATTTTTGTGTCTACACATTGATTTTCTTAACCCAAGTTAAAATCAGTGTATGAAGTGTTACAATTACGAATAATTGTAAGCATATATATATAACGGAACAAAGTCTTCATCCTTAGTGTATGGGTTTAAGGTACATGGAAAATAAGATGTTTTTTTTTTTTTTTTTTTTTTTTCGGAAACCGTACGTGATCTTACAGCAGCAGACGACTGCTGTTAGATCAAAAGGGGGAGGTGTTGAGCTTCAGAGAGAATTGACCTTAATAAGATGATAACTGCAAAATGTGTTTTTTCTCAAAACAGGTTTAGCTGCTGAATTTCTGACTTCATCAAATGATCCAGGAGCAATTAATGAATTAAGGAATGCCTTAAATGGTTTGGCATTCAAGTGCCATTGGAATTTGGATAAAAATGGATTTTATGAGATACTTTTGTAACTAACTAACTAACTGTAACTCTGTAAACAGATTGATTCCTTTCTCTTAGGGATGGACACACCTGTCTCCTGAACAAGCGAATGAATGTGTGTGTATGCCTGTAGGCTGGCCAGCCGTCGTATGAATGAATGAACTTACAGGACTGTTTAACCTACATTTGACCACTGACTTTGTCTTTAAGTGAAATTGTTTGAATTGAAGGAGATTTAAAAACGTTTTCTTTCTTTCAATCATTCCATTTCTTTCAAACATTCAACTTCTTTCAAAATCCCCACTCTCAGTTCTTTATTTGGTTAGTATGGGTCTGTGGTTTTTAAATGCCCAAACCTTGCAGATAACAGGATGATGTGATGTCTCTTGTGAGATTAAAGGAAACCTGCTTTTGTCTGAGATTAAGCTGTCTGCCGTCTTTCACACCCAATACCAAATGTCTATTGTCTGATGTGTTGAGTATGCTAACAGGCTTCCTGCCTCATGGAGGTGTTGGCCGGTATTATCTTTTTCTGAGATCTCGTTACAGACAGTTTTTAGGAATATGGAGAATAGCGATGACAAAAAAGGAAGCAGCTTCTCGCCAAGGTCTCGAAAGGGGGACCATTCCAGAAAATCAACAGATGAAGGAACAGCAGAATCGTTTGAACTTCAAACAAACGCCATGCAGCATCTGGCCAGGACGTCGAAATGAGGACAAACTCAGACCACAGCCATCAACCCAGATCAACACCTCTGGAATCCACAGGACCACGGCAACACCTGAACCGATGACCACCACTCCCCAAGAAGAGATGACGGGGACACCTCAAATAAATGGCAATCTCCTGATATGCTAAGAGATGCATAGGTGGAATGACCCCATAAGGAGCAAAGACCACAGGAGGGGAACAACTGAGACAAGCCAAGCGTCACAGACACACACACACACACTAACACGCACAAACACACACACACACGTCCTACCCCCTCCCAAGGAAAGTCAACCCTTGCTTTTAAACAAAGGCAAGACACAATACACAGAGTGTCAAGACACACACACACCTTCAACCATCATAGACGATCAACTCCAAGGGACCACGGAAAAATCGGGAACGATTACCATCACCATCAAAGACACACACATTCTGGAGTCACACACACGAACACACACACACAGAGACACACACTTAACCGTATTACCGTCAACCCACATTACAATAAAGTAATGCTCCATGTCATGTACCCCTCAGTAACCAGAAAGGAAATGTTTTAAAATGTTGTGACACTATAATGTATCTCCCATAATCCGTTATCTTCTGTACTATTGTTTAATCCTAACCTTTCATTTTAGCTTAGTTTACCTTAGAGTTAACATGTGTAATTAAGTTTGTTCTGTGTTCTCACCGCTTGTAAACTGCATTTTCCGAATGGGTACCATGTACATATATGTATTACTTCTGTTATATTTCTCTGCTCTCACGGCTAAAATAGGATGGTTATGTTGATATAACATCGGGAAGGAATTTGTCCCTAAATCAGAGGTCCACACAATTGGCGAAAAAGCGTGGGGCACTCTGTAACATGGGTTTCGCCTTCCCTCGTGAGAGAATGCCACATTTATGAGACAAAGACTGAACAAAGCCACTCACTCAAGAAAAAGAAAATAGTTAAATGATCTGATGTTTAAGACATACAGTCTTAAAAAGGGGGAATGAAGGGACCAGCATAGGTCATAAGAATATGCCATAGTCAATAAGTCAATGATATTATACCTAGTTCTAATTGTTACTTTTATTTGGACTTAACTAGCATGTAAACAGTTCCAGGGTGAATATACTTGATTTTGACCAGGGGAGTGAGGTGCGACATTGGTCTCACCTCCCCCCCCCCAGGTCGAGACAAAGAACCCTGCATGCATGGCCCATTTGAATAGACGGTAACACCCCTTAATGTCAGTGTATTTAACAGACTGTTCCCCAAGGAACAAGTCAGATATGCTGAGGTGAAGTTCTGTGAGGGAGGATGGATCTGAAAGTGTCTGTCTCACAAATGGTCGGCCGCCATTCTTCAAGAATAAACCTGAATCCTGACTGATCAAACCTAAGACTGAATCTTCAATATATGGTATAAAACTAATTACCATCAGTGGTCAAACTTGCGAAATCGGCAGGGGTTCAAATACTTATTTTCCCCACTGTACGTGGTTTTCACTGAACAAGGGTATGAAAAGTTGGCTGTCAGACAAATGTAGTGGAGTAAAAACTAAAATAGTATAAAGTATAAAGTTGCATAAAATGGAAATACTCTGCAGTGTATCTTAGTCACTACCAGTCTTTGAACCAAACGGCCTTGCAGGACCTAGTGAAGTTCTCCCCGGTGAATGTTTGGACAGGGAGTACATAATAATTCTCTGGTGTTCTGAAGGACGCCGCACCTGCCTTTTGAGTAACCTCGGGGGTGGGAAGGAAGAGCAATGCTACTGAGTGTGGGCGGGATGCGGCTTCCCCTGCTGCTGGCACAGATCTGAGAGCTACAGGTGTCAACTTTCTGTCCTCTCTCTCTCTCTCTCTCTCTCTCTCTCTCTCTTTCTCTCTCTCTCTCAGGCGCTTAGCTGGCTCAGAGGGATGTTTTGAAACGAAATCGAATGTCCGCTTTTGTGACATTGCCTTGAACTGTCCGCTAGACTAATTTCACCCTGCTTGCTGGCTAACCAGGTCAAGGGAGGGAAGGTAATTGAGTTGCCCCTTGGTGGTAGCGTTCCTAGCGCCGGGCGAAATGAATGGGATTCTCCATAGAGCCATTTTTAGAAAAAAATAAACTGTAAACTGCACCCCCGCACCCCTACCTCCAGCGTCTATGCCTATGGGCTCCTTCCAAAGTCTTTTTTTTTTTTTTTTTAGAAAACGTCAATCATGGCAGCATGAGTCAGTATATTTGGGTTCTGGAGGTTTTTGTGCATTTTGCACAAAAGCTTAACTGATGGGTTCCAGGTCCATATAGCTAGCTGTGTGAAGAGTTTGAAAAAGTGGACATGGTTTTGAGACAAGTGTGATGAAGTAAACTGCTAGAAAGTCAGATAAAATGAGATATAATGAGACAGACATATGCATGCCATGCCAGTCCTTTGCTAAACAGTAGCTGTTTGATATGATAGGATTTGACACGAACCACTGCAAAGTGATTTTTCATCCTCTCTTTCTGTCCATGTTTTTCCCCTCACCAGATTTCCCTTTCCCTCCATTGTGCTCTCTTAGAGGTTTGATTTATTCATGAACACAAAACCGAAAACCAAAATATAAATGGAGAGAGAGAGAGAGCAAGAGAGAGAATGAAAGATGGAGAGAGTGAGAGACATGAGAGAGAGAACACAAGAGTGATGAAAGAGAGTTGGAGAGAGAGAGACGATAGAGCGAGAGACCAAGACGGAGAGATGGAGAGCGAGGGAGAGAGCTGGATAGAGAGATAGATGGCTACAGGCTTTGGCAGCTGACTGTGGGTATTGTAAGAGCATCCAAGCAAAGCCTCTAATCTCGGAAGAAAGCTTCTCACTCCCCTCTCCCCTCGTCCTTCTTCTTCCCCCTGCACTCACTCAGTCACCCCCATCTAAACTCCTCTGTGGACCAGACCAACCACAGCAGCCAGTGCGGTGAGGTGAGGTGAGGTGAGGTGAGGTGAGGTTATTTGAAGACAGCTCTTCAATGTTGCCCATGGAAACATTAAAGTTGGTGACATGCATGTACTGTAGAAATGGTTGAATGACTAATTTTCATTAATTAATGATGTGTATTGGTATTTGGAAATAAATTGAAGGTTACTGCAGTTTTTGTATTAGTTATTTGTATTATTATTTGTATTAGTATTATTTAGTTATTTATATGTATTCATTTTGTCATCACAGTCATACCATGTGAGACTGAGTAATGCGCAGTGCTGTGACGCTGAGTGTGTTGTCTGACAGAGGCTGAAATGCTGACCAGTGATACCTCATCACCAATGATCGGTGACACTAAAACTTTCACTCTTTCCCACACCTGCATATGAACTAGTTTGCATCTCATTTCAAACTGCATTAGTACACATAAGGCACACTAGTGCGTAATGGCACTTCAAAGAGCTGGCTCAGAAGTGTCTGTGATCCGAAGTCAAATGAGCTTTTGGGGCTGACGTTTCTCAGCCATGGGCTTCCTCCGTCTCATTATCATAATGCTCAATAATTCTGCCCTTATCGTGCATGTAGGGGAACTGAGTGGGAGGCAAGATGGTTATAAACATTTAATCAATTTCATAGGCTCTTTGTTTTGTTTTTTTCTCCCTCTCTGCTGCTGGTTCTCCAGGCGTGGGACTCCAGAGGCGGATGCCCGGCATGAATCAATTCCCTCCAAATAATTTCAGTCCTCTGGTGAACCCTGTCAAATTGGACAGAATCCAATTTAGGGAGTGGGAGACACACACTTGAGACGTCTCAGTTTGACTTTGATCAAAGAGCACTGTAGACCCGCGGGTAAACGCAATATCATTTCAGAGAAGAAAGGAAAAATAGAGAGACGGAAAACCACAAAGTGTGTGATAGAGTGAGAGAGAGAGAGAGAGAGAGAGGGAGAGAAGGAGTGAAAAACAGAAAGTGGCACTGGTACCTAAGTACTGAGAGAGAGAGAGGGATGGATGGATAGATGGAGAATAGAGATGATTGGGGATGAAAATGAGAAAGAAAGAGAGAGAAAGAGAGGTAAATCAGAGTAAAAGGATGGAGAAACTGTAATAAAGAGACAGAATGAGAGATGATGAGACACAATAGAAGTGATGAGAAGTACGGTCCAACAGAGAGCAGTAAAAGCCAATGAGAGGTCAGTCGAGACTTATAACTAAGTCTAAAAACCTAGCGCAATTTTCAGAGAAAAAGGAACCCATTTAAAAAATATTCCCTCACCTGCTATATCCTGGCTCCCTTCAGGAGAGAAGCTTTTCCGACAGAGCCCGTCCTGAAAGAGATACTATCCACCATTACCTCAGTTATGTCTAGACGGAACAATGATGGGGATTACAAACTTTAATTGGAGCCACAAAGGTCATCTACTCCAGTGTGTTTAAATTTGCATGTTAATGCAAGAGGGGCCATCTTAGAGAAGATTAGATCCCATTAAGTTTAAATAAATAAATACATCAAAGGGAAAAAATTGGTTAAACTGTCAACAAGAAATAAGTTGGAGAAATTGTGTCACGTTACCCCCATGACTGTAGTTCTGTGAGTCCTAGAGTAATTGTATGTATCCTATCTAAACGATGGCTTACGCATGAGTTCTACTGAAGAGAATCAGAGGTTGGCAGAGGTGGTAACATTCATTCTTTCATTAGGTCTATGCAATTAAACTTCTGGGCCTTAGCCTTGTCCAACACAGGGGATAGCCACACTTGTGTCCACTGCTCCTCCCACTGTCAAAACAGCAGGACATGATGGTACCTCCCAAAATCAGCTGCCAAGCCATCTTTGGCAGATCTAAGACCAAACGCTCTGCCGCACTCTGAATAATAATAATAATAATAATAATAATAAACTTTATTTGTATAGCACCTTTCATACAAAACAATGAATCATCTGCACCAGTCTCACCACACATGCAGCCATGTAGGCAGGGTCGCTAGAATGGCATCTACTTTAGAAAGAACCAGGATATATATACAGTACCTATACCAATATACCTATAGATATCCTCTCTCCTTTAGATGGAGTGATCCAGTGTGCTTTGCCTGGTCACAGTTAGCGATAGTGAGAATCAGAATCAGAATCAGAATAGTATTTATTGCCAAGTAGGTTTACACCTACCTGGAATTTGTTCTGGTGTGAAGGTGCATACAGTGAACATAAAAACATACAAGCACAATAAGAATGACACACTGCTACTGACTCTCACTCTGTAAAAACCAAGTTGTCAAAGCCATGGCCTGCCGTCGGTCTTCACATAACTCCGGGAGGTGTTTACTTGGAGATGAGAGGTGAGGTCCAACTCCCTGACAGCAGCATGAATTACATGGAGCTGCGAGCCGTGGCTTGGCAGCAGACGAAGACTAGCCCAGCAGATAAGCGCTACATCGGGATCAGTCGTTTTTTTTTGTTTTTTTTTTCATAACACATCCATGATTCACCACTTTGCAGGGACTGATTGCTGTTGTGGTCGTATTCATTTTCTTGGCATTTGAATATCAGACCGTGGCTGAACGCTAATCTTCCTCATTATACCAGAGATACAAAACAAATATCTGACGGTTGGCCGTAGCATTTCTACAGGCAGCATCGTTGGCATCTCTGTGAGGAGTGAATTCATCTACATCTCAGGAGCCAGGTTTGCATCCAACTGTCAAATTAAATCTAAGTGAGTAATTAAGGGAATGAGGAGAGAGAAAACAGATGATCGGTTTTATGATTTCATTTCCTTTCCAGTCCAGATCCTTCCATTCAGCTCCACAAAATTGGAATCATTTTGCTGCGTGTACTGCTTTAGAATCCTATATCTTGAAAATCCGTGAAAGGTGTTGTTGTTGTTGTTGATGATGATGATGATGATGATGTTTGTTAATGTCAGCAACTAAGACACATTTATGCTTTATTTGCTTTCCTTTTTTTCTTAGCAAGCCAAGGTCATGCACAGTTATTCTTGGAAGCTTAAGAGTTCATGCAGTTGCAGCTATGGGGCAAGCTTTCCCCAAATCCAAATTGAAATAGTTTTTATTCCATCCAATTAACACAGTAATTAATGTTGAGAGTTACAGACTGATTAAAAAGGCTCTGGTCATTAACGCTTTAGCTGAAGTCTTGCTTCTATTTAGCCTTGGTAATAACCAAATCAAAGGATTCCACACACTGCATACATTTCAAGCCCAGACGGTGGAAGATCAGTCGGAAACCAATCCGGCTCTGATCTGGCTCTGATCTGGCATGAGTCGAGTGAATTTGCACCAGCTAAGGCTCACTGTGATCTAACATTAATGAGATTTCAGGGGAATGTGACAGACAGATGACTACTCAGCTACTCACTTCCGATGTTCACTTGAAAACCCCTTCCACACTACAGGGGTTTTGGTTTATTGTGCTACTAAATGAGGCATGAAGAGCCAAGGAATAGGCTGTTGTTTTCGGGCAATTATCAAATAGGTTCCATCCCCTGAATGTACGAGAATTTAGTCACATTTGCCAAACCGAGCATCAACTGTAAACTAAGGATGGCAGAGACTCCATGCTGAGTTCCAATTAGTGGTGATGTCACATTGTTCCATTCTGAGTGCATCCTGATGGGTGGAAGTTCTTCCTCAGAGCTCAGCACTCTGTCAAGATGTCAGAAGTCAAAACTGCTTTTCTCTATAACGCATCAGCAGAGATACTCTCCCCATTACGAGTGGCATCAAGGCAAAGCTGAATCATATCTCATTTACGTCCATCTGACATCTCATTTTCCACCAGCGGAGGGGACCTAGAGTAGCAAAATGTCTACTGGGAATTCTCCCCCCCATGTAGTGTAGTCTAGCCGTGATTCTGGCTCATTAGATTTCATATACACCAGTATATAGACTCCAAGTAAACACACAGACACACAGATGAATGTGTGCACACACAAACACACACACACACACACACACACACACACACAAACACAGACATACACACGCACACACACACACCTCAACCACGCAGTGCACAGAATCACACTAATGACCCAAGAAAACACAGATGACAGCTGACACTACTGCTGTCTAGGCGAATCATTCACTGTAATATCCACAGAGCTGTTATCACTGGAGTACAAAAGTACATATTTTATAATGTATGATAGGTACATATTTCAGTATGCATGACATTTGATACTGTAATATCTACGCAGGTCTCATGGACGCTAGTAAACAAAATGGGTTTGAGAATGATTCATTTGCTGTTGTTTTGACTTCAGCTGCTGCGCTAAGAGATTACTGGGTGGGTAGACCAATGATCAAAGCATCCAGCAGGTGAGGACCTGACACTGAAACAAGGGGTGGCTTCACAGTGAGGTACAGTATGATTCAGTTCCACGTGTCACTCACTTCCCATCTGTAGAGCGGCCAGTCCCCTCAGCGCAATGAAACTGTCAAAGTAAGAGGAGCTACTTTGACTGACGACTCTTTTGAACTCAAGTGGAAGGTGTCTGTCTCTAAAGCGTTATGGGTCAAAGCTGATGAATATCCAGTGTGACACTTCAAAGAGGAGTAAGTCATTTGCAGACACCTACCTCCTACGGAAGCCAAATGAGTGAAATACCTGAAGAAAAGGAGCAGATTTAAACGCCATTCGTGTTGTCAAAGCCTCCCTTTGGACGATGCGGATACGGAGCCCCAAACTGTTGTTTTGATCTATTGTTTCATTAAAGCATTATAAGGTCACCACATGCACCAGTGTGAAATCGCTTGGTTCCCCGAGGTTCTGTTCAGCTATCCAATAAAGCAGATGAGAAGACATCAATAAAGACTTCAACCCCTCTCCTGTCAAAACCTCTACCCATAACCCCCTCTATTTGGCCCGGGGCCCATTCTAAATACCAAAGCGTCCCCTGCACGGCCTTGTTAAAGAGGATGAGCCCCGTAACAAGGCAACAAGAACAGATGCCAGTCCCCAGGGTTGGTTTGGAATCAGAGTAGTATTGAGCTGCTTTTTCATATGCCTAATGGCTGACTGTGAGACGCTGCATAGAAACAATCTGAATCATTCTTGATTTCTTTGCATGATCCAGCGCAGTCATTAAATAGATTAGGTGTGTATTTATGTGTTGATTAATTGCATTATCATTCAGAATGTGTCCAATGAGAAATGATTCATCACTGAAGCAGAAGTTGATAAGCATTTGAGCCTAATTTTTATGGGTTTGTTTGTGAGTCTGTTATGTAACGACCATATGTCACGTACCCTGGCAGCTCATTGTTTGTATGGTACAGAGGGCGTTGTTTTTTTTTTTTTCTGTATGTGCCATTGTATGCTTGTTCTGCTTTTTCTGGCAATAACCATTTTCAAGAACCGGGCAAAATAATGGGTAAAATAATGGACCCTTGAAAAACAGAATGTTCATGAGCGAGACACACAGCAAGTACCATATGTGACATCTGTGGAAATAAACCAGTTCATTTGTTGTTGTTTTCTTTTAAATAGTTAGACTTTTTCACAGTGGTTTGGTTCTGCAGTGTTTGGAAGTGTACTTTGGGTCTTCTTGTCGCTCTGTAATGACCTTATCAGAGGGAACACAACACATTTATTTACAATTTCACCGCTATAAACTCATTCTGGTTTTTATCACCAAACACTGCCTGGGCTTACTCACCAAGGGAAGTGCATAGACACCTAGCCCAAGCTAATCAGAACTGTGCTTATCTAGCCAGAGAAAAGCCGCTCTTGAACAGAGGACTGACTATAACATATATAATGTTGGAGAAAAAATATAACATCAGAGACAGTCCCCCCGACTTGATTTATTTCACACCTTCTTTCTAATTCTATGTTTGTGAGAGGGAAAGAGAGAGAGAAAGAGAAAGAGAAAGATAGAGAGAGAGAGAGAGAGAGAGAGAGAGAGAATTTGCATGGCTGTAGCTCCAAACATGAACTCTCGCCCCGGCAGACAGCAGAGAGTAGGGATGGTATGTGACGGGCAGTAGCCGCCCAGCCCTGGTGAGGAAGACGAGGGTGTTTTCAGAATGAGAATGGCTCTGGGGAGATGGAGGGAGGAAAGGGGAGGAGGAGAGAAAGGAGAGCGACAGGAGGGGAAAAATGAAGCAGTGGAGTGTTGGGATGTCTGGTGTGACCTTTAGCAAACACATTTTTTGGCGTGTTTCTGAGGAAGGGGTGGACAGCAGGCAACTATCCGTAAAATATGCCAGAACACACACCATTTTAAAAAACATGGGCACACACACACACACACACACGCACAAATTTGGCCGCATGGCAGCTGAACTATACAGAAATACACATGCAAATGAACACACACTTTTATGCATGACTAAACACTCTACAGATAAACACACACACACACACACATGTTGAGTATAGAAACAGAAACGCTAGCGCTCATGCATGCTAAATCCACCCATTTCTCTTGATATTCCTGCTTGTCTCCCATTAGCGATGTCATTTGTGTACTGCCAAGGCCTGACAAAGCCTTCCAGCCCTTCAATGATCAGTTCTGACGCCTCACACACACACATGCACATGCACACTCAAACCTCTCACACACACACACACAAAACCCACTTGCTTCAGCCAGACATAGAGGCAAATCCATTCTGACTTCCAAGAGTGAGATGGGTATAGAGAGGTGGACACCCCCAAAGCTCTCCATGGGTCACGAAGGCAGGCTGAGATGGGTATAGAGAAGTGGACACACCGAGTCAGGCTGAGCCTCTTACTGTATCAGCCCTCCCGCTGGGTTGTGCAGTAGAGGCAGACAAACACGAGGAGCTGATTTGCTTATTGCCACTGACTCCTCAGCTTTACTGCACGGGCGGCGCCGTGCAGCACTCTGATTCAGGCACGTTTCAGCAGGGAATGGGGAGAGAGAGGCAGCTTCTGACGAGGCACAGAGGGAGAGGGAGTCGTGAGGAGGTGCAAATGGACCTGAGACCTAGAGGGGAGGTGTATGTCAGTCAAGCCCCTCTGCCATCTCCGCTACTCCTCCAACTTCTACTGGGCTCTCTTCCTTCCCTCTTTTGTGTCAGCACACACAAAAGAGGGAAGGAAGAGAGCCCAGTGTGCCTCATGCCTTTGCTTCTTTTTTTTTTCTCTCTCTCTCTCTCTCTCCTCTCTCTCCTCTCTCTCCTTTCTCTCTCTCTCCTCTACCTCCTTTCTCTCTCTGTCTCTCTCTCTCTCTCCCTCACTCACTGTCCTCTCTCTCTCTCTCTCCTTTCTCTCTCTCTCTCCTCTACCTCCTTTCTCTCTCTCTCTCTTCTACCTCCTTTCTCTCTCTGTCTCTCTCTCTCTCCCTCACTCACTGTCCTCTCTCTCTCTCCTTTCTCTCTCTCTCTCTCCTCTACCTCCTTTCTCTCTCTCTCTCTCTCTCTCTATCTCTCTCTCTCTCCTTTCTCTCTCTCTCCTCTCTCTCCTTTCTATCTCTCTCTCTCTCCTCTACCTCCTTTCTCTCTCTGTCTCTCTCTCTCTCCCTCACTCACTGTCCTCTCTCTCTCTCTCTCTTTCTCTCTCTCTCTCTCTCTCTCTCACTCACACACACACACACACACATACACATCCACATCCACAATCTGCTTCT
>NC_045162.1:12647821-12722821 GCF_900700415.2 Clupea harengus | reverse complement strand
ATACTCACAAAATACTCAGATGCATGAACACATAAGGGTTCAAAATCAAACACAGAATTAAACATGAAAATACTGGTAAACATATAAAACATGTGAAAACATATGAAATGCATGGCTGCATATACACACACACACATACACACACACAGAGACACACATACACGCGCCCACACACACACACACACACACACACACACACAAACAGCCTGAGCGCACTCATGTGTTTTGCAGAGCAGGAGTCACAGCGAGATGTCCTCTGGGTTCAGGAAATGGGAACTGAACAAGAAGAAAGACTGGCTAATTACCTCCCCTAAGCTACACTGGGCCACAGTGCAGCACAGCACAATTTTAAAACTGCCTTTGATTCACGTCCTTTGAATTAAAACATCACTTTGAATTAAAACTACAATGCAGGTCCTTCAATCCCAGCATGCTCTCTATCTTCCTCTCTCTCTCTCTACACCAGAATAGGCAGGTGCCATTTTAGACCCCCATGATAGTCACAATGTTGAAAAATTAATTGCTTGTTAATTTTAATGCTATTTGCCAGTTTAAATGTTAATTGCCTTTTCCCATCTGAGGGACTCGGTGGCCTTGCACTCCGCTACTGTGTGTTATTCTCTTTTCTTCCCCCACCTTTACCCCAAACCCCTTAAAGCCCGAGGCCAGGGCACTCACTTGACAAACAGTATAAATCTCAAGATGATTTGGCCTCCCAAACATCAGATTAAATTCCATTATTGGGGAACCTGAATCGGGCAGTGTCGCTAATGTTAAAGCCATCCCAGAAGCAGATGGGTTTAATCAGATTAAGGGCTTTTGGAAGCCCCCCCCCCCCCCCTTCTGTGTGGCATTTGATTGAGGTTTTTTTCCCTTCCCATTAAGAGGCATGAGAGGCAGTGGCATTTAGGTTTGGAGTGGGTCTCGCTTCATAAGATTAGCACCACTATGAATATGAGGCATTTCTAATATCCTAAGAACAAATACGCCACCTGATCGCACACAAGCAGGGTACACACTGCACACATGCACAGTGTAAAACACAGGGAGACAGAGAGGGAGAAAGAGAGCAAGAAAATAAGGGGAGAACAACATAAGGCAAGCAAAGAATATATATATATACCGTATACATATAAAAAGATTAAATCACTTCAAAATTAAGTTTGAAACATAATCAAGCATATGTAAATGCAAGTTCTAGCAACAAAGCCAAAAAGATGCGTATCATTGATTTATCATTACACAGTTGCATCACTACGGGAAAAATTAATTATGTTGTGCGTACAAGTTAATTATGTTGTGCGTTATCATTTCCGCACAAGTTATACACACATAATTAATTTGTTCCCACATAATAATAACTTGTGCGCACAACATAATGAAGTTGTTCCCTCATGCCTTGTGTGCACACGATTAAAAATATCATCTTATGGGAATTTAGGGGCTCCGTACTCCAGCATGGTAGAATGGACAGCAAAAATATCATAGAATTCAACATCTAATGCCAACAAAACGCGGGACACAAAAAAACAAGATGGAGGGCAGAAGATGGCCACTACGACAGAAGTCAGACGCAGAGAGTTGAGCTGCATGTTCCTTTGAGGGGCTGACAGGAGAAAGTGTGGGCCTTTGATGAACACCCATATGATCAGCAGGAGCCCCGAGTGCCCTCAGCGTGTGGCGTTCGCAAGCTGAGTGGAGACGAGGCGCGGTTGGTGCGCCGCCCTGAATGCCAATCAGGCAGGAGGGGCCGTGTTGGAGTGGCTCACAGAGATCCACTCACGGCTGAATGGAAGTGGGCAGGAGGCACACTCACAGGCCTGGTCTGTGCCAGCTGAAGAACTGCAGACAGACTAGAGAGTGAGTCAGCATGAAAAAGTACATCTGCAAGTTTAGCTGATCAAGAGCAATAGGAGAGTCTTGATCTATTGGATGGTTTGTGCTTGGTAAGGGTGTGCACATCTGGCTGTCCCTATGCTTGATTTAATCATATTTGATTGACAATCAATAGGCCATGCTCAGTGCCACTATAGAAACCCCCAAGCTTTGGCTCAATACCCTCTCTCTGTGTGTGTGTGTGTGTGTGTATGTGTATGTGTGTGTATGTGTGTACGAGTGTGTGTGTGTGTGTGTGTGTATGTGTGTACGAGTGTGTGTGTATGTGTGTGTGTATGTGTGTACGAGTGTGTGTGTGTGTGTGTGTGTGTGTGTGTGTGTGTGTCTGTACGACTGTTTGTGCTCTGCGGTGTAATGGATGGTGCCAAGTGCTAAGGGCTCATTTGAGCTCACAGCATGACAGAAACCAATCGCCCAGCCACCACAGAAGTGCTGACTCAGTCCCTGGGTCATGGGACACGGAGAGAAGAGAGACCGTGGAGGCGGGAGGGGTGGGGTGGGTTGTGGTGCGGTGGGGTGGGGGTTGCAGCGGGGTGGGGTGCGGCGGAGGTTAGTGACACAGATAGCGTTCCACGGCGATTAATTCCCCAGATGGCCCTGTGTTCCTCCGCCGTTGGCCCAGCGACAGTGCAACATGGCGGGGTGAGATTCGCCACATGGCACCCCGCTCTGCCAAGGAGCCACTGATCACACGGAGGTTAGCTGTCAGCTGAGCAGCTTGTTGAACTAAGAGCTGCTTCCACACGCCATTTAGGATGTGTCGTCTCCATCGCTCTGTTGCTATCGCAGGTGACAAGAAGCAGTAACTCCCGAGGCTAAAATCAGTCAACTTGCCTCTCCAAAAAAACTCAATAACTTTTTGTTTGTTTACGTACATTAGTCACAGCACTCATAAAATACTTTTAGATTGCATTGCCTCAATTTTCAGCATGTCAACACCCACTGATGGAAACAAGCAATTTCGTTGTCACATCCAACATGAGGGCCGAGATGTGGTGTCAGTGACTGGTGTGTGTGTGTGTGTGTGTGTGTGTGTGTGTGTGTGTGTGTGTGTGTGTGTGTCGTGGGCCCCATCTGTTGAAATGCTCTCAGTCAGCTCACAGGACCAGAGACGACCGAACTGCCAGAGAAGCTGGCGGGGGGCGGGGCGGGGCGGGGGTATGCCAGTCATGCCACCCTCCGCAAAGACGGACTGCTAAGGGAGGAGTGAGCAGGTGGCACAGGGGCCAGTGACACCAGGAGAGAGACGTGGAGAAGAGAGATATGAATTTGGGCTTGCTGGATGCTGGGAACAGGCCAATGTGAAATTGGTTTTGTAATTCACCACAAGCTAGTTAGGGAAGATCAATCTTTCATGTGATTAAGCTGTAAGGCACTTTGGGGATCATTGTTGATGTAATTACAATGTAGTATGCATTGTAGTTACAAATGGGTTCAATGAAAAATTACTTTCTGCAAGTGAAATGGTTCAATAAGATTGTGGTTGTGGTTTGGGCAAAAATGGTCCATTTGTCATACCACAGAAATGTCACTACATATTACAGTCAGTACTGCAGCACGTTTATATTATATTTTTGGCTCCCTTCACAAGCTTCTGCTAACATCAATACATCTATACAAGACCAAGTGTGGGAGAAACAGCAAAACAACTACATCTACTGTCTGTTTACCTTAACCTTTCCCTCAGTTTATTTCTTATCGTCCAAGACGGTGGCATACAGAGAGCTTCTCAAATGTCAAGCCTTGCTCCATTACCCACACGAACACTTGTATGTCCTTTACTCTCCCTGAGCCCTAAGTATACTATTAGATGCCCCATTTTATGGCATACTAGACAAGTGAACAGCAGCACTTCTCAATCAGTATCCACCATTGTGTTCTTCTGAACCTTTGGACACTTACAGCAGTGTTTTTTACTCTTTACTATACATTGCAAAGGGACCTTAGTGTGCAAGGGTGCAAGTGTCTGTAATAGAATTAAACATTTTGGTCTTAAACATGCATGTTTTTCTCTCTGCTCTTCAAAGTGGGGCCCTGGTTATATAACGGCATGCATCACTTATCAGACTTTCTCAATGTCCTTGAAATGAGATTGGGCCCCGACAAGCATCCTTCATAGGAGGCGAGGCAGAGTGAACACGAGAGGAAGTCTTGGGAAGAAGGGAGGATATGAACGACGAGGCGGGCGGCTTATGTGCACCCTGGGCTCATAAAGACAGAAAGATGATATTTAGCTTCGTCTTAACCCACAGTGAGAGGCAGAGAGACAGACAGGGAAAATTGAGAGGTTTATATGTGTCTGAGGGAAAGGAACTGACTGAAGCTTCTGCTCTGCAGACTGGATTAGGCCACCGTCAACAGGACTACAGCACATTCTAGATGACGTCTCTCTGATGTTTTTCCCCTTTTCTCAGGCTATGGATGATGACGTTAACTCCGATGAGTCCTTCAGGCCAACAGTCACGACAAGCTCAACTCAACTTCAACACGAATCCACTCTCAACTCAGAGTACAAATTCCTCACGTCCTCAAAAGGGATTGGCAATCAACCACAAGCTGTCAAAAACGTAACAACTGATAATTAGCCATGGAGAAAAAAAGAATCATGAATTAAAGCATTTCATATCAAGCTTATCTTTAAAACAAATACAAAGCAATTGCACAGCTGTTGCCTGTCTAATACAACCCAAGTTCAATCCAAATCCTACCAAATGTTGTTTTCTAACTCGAGGCCTCCCACTGTTGTCTTTGACTTGCATTCAACACAAGAGGACAAGTAGCATCCTCCATCTCCTCCATTAACCCTGATGGGACAAGAGCTCCCCACCGCTAGGGATCTGACTGACCCCCCGCGGAATAGCCATCACAGAGGCAGATGGGAAATGGAGTTTAATCACAAAGACAGTGGGGGACACTGCGGCTTCTCAAGGCTGAAGGCTGGCCACCAAGAGGGAGCAACAGACAACTCACTGAATGGAAAATTAAGGGAATGACAAAATGAAAGCAAAAATGAAATAAAAACAAAAAAAAGGATAGATTTATGTATTAGTAAAAGAATAACTGAAACAGAACAAATGAAAACTCTTAAAAAAAATCTTTTGAGGTGGTGTTTTCAGATTGAGTGCTTGTCACACGATTCAAAGAATAATAACAGCTGAAGCATTCTGAAAAATATATATTTATTTACTTGTAAAGGACTGAAACACAGAGACACAAGAATAACAAGAGATATTTGCAAACGCTTGAGAGAAACTTGCATGAACTAATTTCTCTTAATATTGCCTTCTCAGCTGAAATACTTCAAAAGCGTGGATATCAAAAACACCACGTCTGCCAAATAGGTTTTCATACATGCAGATCTAAAACTGTCATTCAATTTTATTATTGGACGGAACAGAAAAGAAATGGTTTTCAGAGAGGGGGAGACTACATAGCGGTCACAGTCCAGGCAAACACAAAACAATTCAGACGTGCTCTACACTACATTAGAGTGATACCCACTGGCTAATAAGACTAAGGCTAATCATTTAAATGAGCAAGAGTGCTGCAGCCCACTGTCAATTTCTGCCCTCTTTGATCTGTCACAGCTGGAGCCGGATAGAGAGAGAGAGAAAGGGAGGGAGAAAGAGAGATGCTGTTTGTGTATCACTGTGTGTGTGACAGGGGAGGGACTGTGTATGTGTGTGTATTTCAGAGAGACAGAGAAAGTGCATTTATGTTTTTTTATGATCTGATCATTGTGCATGGTTGGCAGGTTATTTGCTGTCTGAAAGACCAATCAATGATGATCGTTCGTGGACATAAGAGGGCAATTACATGCTATCAAATGATATTAGCCACAAAGCATAAACTGTATCGAGTCTGAAACTCATAAAATGGCCCAATTCCCATGAACGATCTGCTAAATATCTCATTTAACATGACTAATTAATGACAAACGACATTTTATGAGGAGAATTGGATATCAGATAAGATCTATTTGAGATAAATCTTTCGGTTCAATCATTAATCATTCAATCGTTAACGACTCAGATTCCACACAGACTTACTTGTGAGGCGGCTTCTTTCAAACTAAAAACTGCCTGAGCCAAAAACAAATAAATATTGAGTAACGGTTTTCATCATATGCTAGAGAAATGGATTCCTGTTTGTTTGAGGACACTAAGTGTGGAATTATTCAGTAAAACTATGCCACATGTGTGCAGCCTTCGACTGTAGTAGAGAGCGGCTCAGGCCACATATATCTCTGGAGTCTTAGAGAATGGTTAGCCAGCCCAACCTGAGCCCGAGAGCAGTAACCCAAGCATAATGCACACACACACACACGCACGCACGCACGCACGCGCGCGCGCGCGCGCGCGCACACACACACACACACACACACACACACACACATTCCACACTGTCATCAGCAGTTCTTCAGACACCATGAATCACTTCTCATGCCCCAGTTCCACCGTTGTATTGAACACTAACAGTACCGATGGTTAACTAGATTTCGAAAAAGCTAAAAAGTGTAATTTAGCCAAATAACACCCACACTGTAAACCTGAACAAGTTCAGAGTACTTAAAACTTTTGATGTAACCGATTACATAATGAAATTTGAGTACATATATTATTATTTTTAAGTAAACTTAACTTAAAAATGATACATCGGCTATACTGATTTATTTTGTTATCGTTTTCATAATTTTTAAGTTCTCTGAACTTATATTCAAATATTTTTATACTTAAATCTTTTAACCTTTATGTACTAAATTATTTTCACTCAACAACACAAAATACAATTAAGTTTTAAGCCTTAAAAATCAAGTTCAGTGCACTTAATATTGGTGAAAGTGTTCAACTTAATTATTCTGAGTAAATAATACTTAATAAGCTTACTTTTTAAAGTTAACTCCGCTTGATTATAGTAGATAATACTTAAATAGCTAACTTTTTTTAATTGAGCACTATTTTCAATTATTGACCACATATACTGATTTTCTGGTTCTGTTTACAAACTGACTTTAAACTGAAAGTTACTCTACAAGAAACATTCAAATCTATGTAAGATTTCTATTAAAAAGAGTGAGATGAGAAAAACTTAAGAGGTATCACATCATTTATATTTCTTGTAAAACAACTGACAAAATAAAAGATTACATTAAAGCTTTAAAAAACAGCGTTACAAAGTTAACAAGTCAACAACAAATCGTTTATTTCAACAAATAATTTTTTAAGGTGAGTAAGGACGGTTTCAGAGGTTTTTTTGTCTTCCAGACACATAAAAAGGTTCTGTATGAGAAGGTGGGCGTGAGTTTTTTGGGATATTCTAAATTGAAAGCATATGTCAGGCCAAACAACAACATAAATGCCTCAGAAATCCTCTGCACCCAATTCAAAGATGTTCTCGCAGCTGAAGGGGTCGGGGCCCGATGTAAGGAGAGCAACAGGAGCATCATCAAAATTTGGCTCCTACTCCTCCTGCAAAACACCATCAATACAATTACCAGGAGAGTTTCAATGGAAACACTTACAAAAAAACTGGCAATTAATAATACATAGTATCAACTAATATTAAAGTTTCAGTAACAAACAAAATGTGATCACTGTTGTGCAGTTAATCCTAGACATACCTGAAGGTCATAAGCCTCGAGGATCACCCGTAGCACCTCTGCTGTCTTGCCAGTCCGTGATGCCTGTACACAAAAAATATCTCCTTTGGTTGACTCCTCTTCTTATATGTCTACATCAAATCGGTTTGTTGTTTATATGCAACACGAATGCTGTCAGGGCAAAAAGAATATTGTAGGTCTTAACTGAAGTTCTCGACCATTATTGTTAGCTTGCTGCTAACACTTTTATCCATCAGATCCATTAAAACACATAGAAGCTAGCTAGCTGCTAAAAAGTTACATATAACCTTAGCATGCTGACATGAATTATATGGTGTTTCTGTAGAACATGAGTTGTTTTCAACATAAACAATTGATTGTTGTTTACTTTGCACATGAACATATTTGGGGGGAAATAACCCACTAACTAGCTCTTTAGCTCTTTAGCTTCCTAGCCGCCAGCGCCAACAGTCGTGCAACTGAACTTGCTACTTGACAGCCAAAACGTGATTACTCAATCATAATTACAAAGAGGGAAATTCGCCACTTCTTATCGCAATTTCACTTGCTCCCGCAATCTTGTCGCAACAAACACCTAAAAAACACTGTTTACTTACCAGATAAGGACGCTTAGCAGCGACAGGATTACTAAAATATCTCCTTTGGTGGGGTGACCAGACGTCCTCTTTTACCCGGACATGCGTCCGGCAGTGATTGCAAAATCGTCCGGGATTTTGCCTCGTCGGATATTTGTGTTTCTCTGGGTCCTTCACAAACTAGTTTTTACGCCCTTACAAGTTTAGAAAAGGGTATCTCCCTTTACTTACGTTCCACCTTCTAGCACAAGCTCTGACTGTAGCGAGAACTGTCATTGGTCGACCGGCCTCTCAGTGTTGCCAAATTCACGATAATTATCCTCCAAAGATGATCATTTTGAGCATTTAATACCATACTTCACCATTTCCAATCTGGCAACACTGAGCACCGTGCCGCTTCCACTAGTTGCATTGTTTACAACAGCACATGACATCTGCATGTGGAAAAGGTGTCAAAATTCCGTCGCGCGGGGGGGGGGGGGGGCGGGGTCATCTGTATGCTACACACTACCACGCCCCTCCCCGCGACTAAGTGTCCTCTTTTTCACAAACTCAAATATGGTCACCCTACAAAGTTGGTCGACTCCTCTTCTACAGGGTTAGTCTAACTGATACTATTGATAACTGATACTACAATTATTAAGTCTGCTGTCTCTGTCTCTCATCACAAGATCTCTGATTCTGTTCTGAACTAGTCCTGCAACGACGTTGATGACGTCAGACGTCACGTTTGAATGAAACTAAAAAAATATGAGTTATCAGGCAATGTTTACTCAAACAAATACATTCCAATACAATTAAAACGTCTTCACTTGCTCAGAAAACTAATACATTTAAAGTTGGGTCAACTAAATACCAGGTTTTAAGTAATGAATACATCATTTTAATAAGTTAGTAGAACTGTTTGGGTTTACAGTGCACAACGGAAAACCAACAAAAATATTGTATCCATATATCTAACCTACAGTCTGTCAGTGTTAGATATAATGTTAAAACCCAGCAAATATATCCAAATACAAAATGTACTCTTTCTAGATAAATTTAGCCGTCGTGACTATTTACCCCCTGAAATAGCATGTGTTCTGTTGTCATGTAAATAAACAAACGAAGCCCAGCACTGAACAGAACAGGTAGAAACCCAACACCATCAGTTTTTATTTATTTTACACAATATTTTCAATAAAAAAATGTCTAATAGGATAGCCCATTCTACTAAGTAGTTCAAAAGTCAAATGGCCGCTGCCTAGTTATTGTAAGTTCGGCCTCCATGACTGAACACGAACATAATTTCTGAATTTTTTTGTCTGAACCGGGTTTGGGTCAGGTATCCAGCTTCTAGACTATAGTAACATGGTAATAGCTCCAGAGAATAACCTTGAGCATTGAACCTTGGAAACCACAAATGTGTAACAGGAGAAGCACTGGCATTCTCTCCAGTAGGGTCATAATTTAGTTTTATAACCTTCAGTTGGTATAATGTCCTTGAAAGTAAATGCCATTTTCAAATAGATGTGACAAGACCCAAGAAAACCACTCAACAGACACAAGCAAGTCAAATGCTGCATTATGAAAGAAAGAGAGAAAAGACTCTATAGGCGAACATTTAACACTTGAGGAAATATGCCTGACTGGGTCATAACAACATGATTCATAGATGCAGGATAAAGCCTAATAAAGCTATAGCACCCTCTTACTATAAGTGCCACACATGCTCTGCTGACAAAGGCTGACAAGGGTTTCTATCCACTCATTCGCATATGTTAGCATAGCACATTCATGAAAAGTCAGCTAATGGAAATGCAAGTCCATGCACGTTTCCATCCCCTCTGGTGTTTCAAATTGAAAATGGACAATCAAGGGAGGACTTGTGAACAGCTGTTGGTTTAAATCTTGAGGTTGTCAGGGCAACTTTAACGGAAAATGCCTAATGAAATCACAACGAATGTGATTTAATGTGAGTAATGTGAACTAATTTCCATCAGCCTGAGTTGCATTCTATCCTATGCAAATCCAACCCCTTCCAGCAAATCCATTTCTTATTTGACTTAGACAATTTCATGTGAGTTTCCACACTTTCCATTTCCTATTCAAACGGTCAAAAATTGCATTAAAAAGTTGGATGGAAACCCAGCTAGTGTCTGCAACATCAAGATAAAATGCATGTAACAGTTTTTGGCCTCTTAGCATAGACTCCCACCATCTTTCCTACTATGAAAAGCATTCAAATATTTTACAGCACTCACCAGGTATGTAAACGGTAAAGCAGATCTTCCTGCACATCCTTCCAATCCATCTGCCATGCCATTCTGTACTGTTAAGTCTGAGAATTTAAAAGCATTTAGCAAAAGCATTTATAAAGCATTTGAATGCTTTAACCCAGCCAACAAGTGGATTCCTTCCCTTGTAGCCGATGAAAATAGGCACTGACATAACCATGTAGTAAGAGTGTAAGCAGTGCTTTAGGATTCTATTAAGTTATAAATAAATACGTTACTGAAAGAACATACTGTATCAGAGAACATCATGTAAAAGAGGCTGAACGAAGGCTCAAGGCTAAGGCCACACTTGAGAGTATGTCGGCGCAAAAAAGGCAAACCGTACTTTAGAACAAGGACAGGGAGACTTTGTGGAAAAGATACATTTTTCTTCTTTACTTTTCGAAAGAGAAGATGCCTAAGTGAAGGGAGAGAGAGAGGGAGAGAAGCAAGTGAGAGAGCGAGAGTGAGAGAGAGAGAGAGAGAGAGAGAAAGAGAGAGAGAAAGAGGCTTCTAAAGACATCAATTTGCTTAAACACTAAAAGGGAACAGGGTAGCCAAGTGTTACAAAAAAGATACAAAAAAGTTAAAATTGTACTGTTTTGTGAAAGAAATCTTCTGCTGGTTCCATCACAATGCCAACCCCCACGTCATTCTCCAGTCTTTCCATCTGACCAGCTCTGCTGCCCGCTTCAGGCTGGCACCTCTTTGCCCATGATAGATAACCTGCCATTACTGCACCACCGTGTGTGAGGAGGGCCACTGTCCATCACACACACCGGAACAGACAGTGGCCATCACTAACACAGACACACCGTCAGCGTGGCTGCAGTGCCAATGTGTGTGCTAATGTTAAAGTCCTGACTTTACAATGTCACTGTATGGGAGGAGAGCTGCTTATTTAAAAAAAAAAAAAAAAAAAAAGAAAACTGATGTTGTATTTCTACTGGTCGATGCTTGCACTTAAGCTAACTGTGTTTTTCCATCCACTGTAGTGTTTTTGACTAGCCTGCACCACATTTGGTGTCTGTTATTATGTGCAAATGAGCTGACTTAATGCCATGCACGCACCACAGATCTGCATCACTGGTTAGATCAACAACCGCCATAACTATCAACCGGAACACTGAGTCACCCTGCCCCTGTTTGGGTATTCCTGTCATGGCAACATAGAGGAGTGAAGTTTTCATGAAAAGCCGGAAAGAAAACTAATTTTCATTACAAAATTCCCTGAGTAGGCCATCCATTTCAATTCATTACAAACACTCAGGTTGGGTGAAAAGTGAAAACCATTGTGCAATGCAACCAATATGCAAAATTGCCAGTGCTACAGCAACTGCCTGAGACTAAACATTTAGGGCCTCATTTACTAACAGGATTGCGCCTGTTTCAGGCGTAAAATAGCGGGTAAAAACCTAAAACCGTATTTATCAAAGGTGGCGCACTTTAGATTACCGCTGCTGGGCTTGTATAAGGGAAAGTGGGTGTTGGTCGCAAAGAGATGGGAGGAGATGCGTGAAGTGCGCCTAATTATGTACCCTATTAGTAACGAAACAAGAGGTGTTTCAGCATGACATATCAGCTGCTAAATGAAAACTATATGCCTGCGAAAATTTGAAAAATACGAACATCAGAAATGTTACTTTTTTAAAATGTTTATATTTTATATATCATTTAATATAGGCATATACAAAATTGTCCCACCAGCTAGCTGTTCGGCCACGCTTTGCCCAGAATCGCCGCTTATTGTATGGTTTACTTTAAACCGTATTTTCATCCAGAGTTCAAGCAAACCGAACGTCTGAAAATTTCAGTTGTCCCTGCCCTGTCCACGCTACAACTCCAGTTTTCAAATGTATCTGCCTAGGGCAGCATTTTTGAAAAGCATGGTTTTCAGTGTTGGAATGTACCGTTTTAAAGTAATAGGTGTCGTGTATTACTACCAGACTATTTAACGGGATGCTATGGAGCAGTTAACCTGGCTATTAACTATCCTAGCTATCTCTAGCTTAGGGAACCATATTAACAGTTTGCAGTTGCCTGTGTGTGATTAACTCATGTTAATATGTGTGAATATGAACTTGTGAACATAAACTCGTTACTATGAAGCTGCACAGGCACCCTGAGGGGTAACCATAGCAACCCAGAAACTCAATGTTCGCTGAAAAGTTGAATTTCCCAAAATCAGCTCACCAATAAAAGACAGTCTTGAATTCAAAGTGATCACAACTTTTAATGTGGACGGAAGCGCTAAACGGAGAAATATTTATGAGTTTCTATATTTACCTGGGTTAGTTTGCTGTAACCTCGTGAACCAAAAGCTCTAATTTTAATTTTAGCTCATCATCCATGGTGGAACACGTAGGCTCTTTCTTCCCTATTTTAGTGGAGCGCTAAATAACACTAATGGGCGGTGTCGGTAGGGAAAACGTATGGCTAAGGAATGTGTATTAAAACCGGATGTCGTCACTTTAATCCGGTCTCTGGTTGGATAAAACTTTTCAACAGAAATGGACAAGGACCTTTACTTTTTAGTTGAGAAGTTGTGTTGATCGCCTGACATGCAAACGATCGGTTTTCTTTAAATTATTATTATTTTTGTGAAGTTATACGGCTTATTTGAATAAAGCTATCTACACAACTTTTTATATGTCTACATTAACTGGGTTAGTTGTTCATGTGGTACACGTAGGTCTTAACTAAGGCTAACGCTTAGACCAACAATCCATTGGAACACATAGTAGCTAGCTAGCCTCGCTGCTAATAAGTCTAACGTTAGCATGCTGATATGAATAGACCCATTATAGTCAGGTGGCTTAATGCTCAATTGACTTGTTAACCAAACTTTTACGAAGTCATACAACTAAACACACAAGTGACTTGTTAACCGAACTTTTACGAAGCTATATGACCAAACACAAAGCTAGCACTGTTAATTCCGCTATAGCTAGCCAGGTCAATTAGCTCGCCTAAAATACTGCAATTTAAGCTAACCAATTACCTCATTTCCCCCAAAACCCATCGATTACGTGTGTTTGTAATGTGTAACATATATCCTTAATCAGTCATTCAAGTTATTAACGTTTATTTACCGCTAGCGATTACACGACACAAGGGTAATTCAATCGCTATTAATGTTGAACTTGAACTTCAACAACGTCACACAACATTAAAAGTCAGGCATCGGCATGGTTCCTAAAGAATAAATCAAAGGTCCTTGTCCATTTCTGTTGAAAAGTTTTATCCAACCAGAGACCGGATTAAAGTGACGACATCCGGTTTTAATACACATTCCTTAGCCATACGTTTTCCCTACCGACAGGCGGTGTTAGGCGCAGATGACGCGACGATGTTCTTGTTTGATAAATAGGATGCAAAATACCGTGCGTTATTTGGGGTTTGGCAAAGGCGCAGATTAAGCTGCGGTCGCAATGTTAGTAAATGAGGCACTTAGAGTTTATAATCAAAAACTCAAGTTTGAGGATACAAACAGTAAAGACAAACATTCTTCAGATGAATAAAAACTTTATTTTCTTGCGTTACGTGAATGCACCATGAATCACTTCTCATGCCCCAGACATGAATATTCATGTGTATGAGGGGCGACAGTGGTACAGGAGGTAGAGAAGTCGTCTAGTAATCAGAAGGTTGCTAGTTCGATTCCCTGTCGAAGCGTCCTTGAGCAAGACACTGAACCCCTAATTGCTCCTGATGTGCAATGTGCCATAAATGTAAAATGTGTATACATTGTAAGTCGCACATATGTAAGTCGCTTTGGATAAAAGCGTCTGCTAAATGACTAAATGTAAATGAGGAAAGCACTGGCAAGTTCATTATGACTGATTGTGTTGTTAGAGCATTGCCTTATAATTAATCAGTGGCCATCAAAGCCCATGCAATTAGGCCTCACTGAAAGAGAGCTGATGCTAAGGGGGGCTGAGTGTCCATATACGCAAATTACTTGTTTTGTGCCGTCAAGCTGGATGAGCTCTTAAAAACTTTTGACTGGATGTTTGAATGGACACATACTGTAAATCTTGGACAACGAACTGAATGTTTCTTAATCTAATCCTAAACCTTTACCGAGGCTTGACTTTATGCCTTCGGCATGCTTTGTGCTCTCGCGAAACTGTGCGTCCCAGAAACTGGCTACGGGGGAATTTTTTTTTGCCAAATCAGCAAAAGCACAGTGCAAAAACCTCTTCTTTATGAAGGGAATCAGAGGTAATAACAGCTACAGAGGAAAGAGGTCACACAGCTTAGGGTGTTTAGTGATATTTGCTTTCAAAAAGTAAAATGGCCCTGGCACGAAATACCAGTTCTGCTGGGGAAAATAAACTGTTATTAACAATAGAGGCACAAGGAGAGTATTTTTCTCACAAGGAGTATGGCCATAAAGCTCCTGTTTTCTGTTTTCCCTCAGCTCATCTCATCTTACCTTTCCCTACATCCTTTGCTCCACCTTCTCCTCCGCATCACTTCCTGTCTCCTGCCACAAATAAGACCTATTGTGTGCAGGGATTCTATGGGCAATTCCTGCTTTCAGAATAGCTACAAAAACTGAGGTCCTGTGTCTGTGGTTGTAAAATTGCCACACACACACACACACACACACACACACACACACACACACACACACACACACACACACACACACACACACACACACACACACACACACACCTACAGTAAATGAGAAATAATCGTATCCCAGGTATTCTAGATCGGACTGCCCCAGCACCCCAAGGCTCGGAAGTATTTACAAATCAGCCAACTGATTAGTTTGTTGGGAGCTTTTAATGCCTCCTCTCTCACCTCTGAGAGAAGCACCCCCGCTGCCTTAGGAGTGCACTGGTACACAGTGGCTTCTGTGCAAGTGGCACATTTTGGTTGAATATGATAATTTCCCCCTTAGAGTAATCTGGCTGAAAAGCAGCATCTGCATTTATCTTTAAACCCACAGAGAAAATTCTTGACAAGACAAGAAAAAAACTGAAGCATGAAAAAAATATATAAAATCAACAGAATCAGGAATCTCAGTAGTACTGTCTCTATAGCTTTGAACCAAACCAAATGCGATGCCTTTTTGATGGTTTATGCTGTCAGCTTTCAGGGAAATACTGAAGTAATGTTGACAGTCTAGCCAAACATGCAATCTTTTAGCCAACAATGTATCACCTGTCCACAACCTGCCATTCCTTCTGGTACACATTGGCTGAGAGATTGTCAACAGACCAGTCAACAGACCAGTTAACAGACCAGTTGCAAGACTATGACTATCTTAACACACATCCACATTTTCCACTCATCTCACATCCACAATTCCTCTCTCCCACTTCTTCCAGATATCTCAATTAAGTTCCTCCCAACTCCGCACCACTCTAGTGGATGGGGCAGCTAATTATCTATAATTATGATCCAGTAATGAAAACAGGCTTTGCACTAAGCTTGATGGGTGTGCTGAGACCTTCATTGTTTTCTCAGCTTCTTGCTCTCTGTTCTCTCACATACTGTGCCTGGCTCCTGGAAATAAATGAGACATTTTCTGTTATTTACTGAGACTTTTTACTGTACAGTGAGCGGTGCTTCAACTTAGTTTGAAACTGGAGGCGTATGAGTTTCTGCCTCCCTCCATAAAGTGAGGTGATAAAGTGAATACTAACTCTGTTTCGTATTGAACGATATTAGCGTATATACTCTCTGAGAGACTAGCAGTGGCTACACCCCCATAAGAGCAAAGAGGCCTGAGTGCTGAGCTAAGACGTCAAACAAATCTGTTGGAGGCCATATCGATGTTCTGTGTCCACCACCACCACTCAAGCACTCAAACCCTTTCAGATCTCAGGTTTGCTTTGAGTTTCTCTGGTCTGTTGACTGCACCTCTCCCCACCCTGTGTGACCCTGTGTGACCCCAATGTGAGTGCTTCAGCTAGTGAACACAGAAATGTAAGGACACACAAAGACATGCGTATCAAGACATGCGTATGCACCGTATCATCTCAATCCCTCTCAGTGTAGGGAGAGGTGCTAATTATAGTAATGGAAGATCACAACACCGCTGGATTGTCTTCCCTCACACAAACTGTGTGCGCAGGATGCAGAAATATCGTTTTTCTGTCAGATCAACAAGAGTGCCTACAAAGGGACTAGAGAAGAGTTTGGCAGTAAAACATATGTTGAAGTGTGTGAGTAGAGGTTGGTGTGCGCAGCATGAAGGCATCACTGTAAATTGTTTAAAGTCTTCTGACAAACTGTTCTAAGGCTTTGTGTAGCTCTTGTAGCCACATGCTAACCATCTGTAATGGTGTAATGGTGGCACTTTGAAGCACTGAGAAACACTTCAGTTGATCACTGCTGTTAAGACCAATGACTAACTCACAGTTCGCTTGAAGTTTGCAACACACACACACTAGATCAAGCATGATATTTATGCATTGTGTTAGCTCTTCCTGTGTGTCTTTGTAAACACTGGGTTTACAAGCGGGCTTAACAGCAACACAACAGCAGTGGGGAAACATTTGTTTTACGCAATCTCACACACAATGAGCGAGGCAAAGAGCCCAGAGAAAATACAGCGTGTCCTCAGTTCCAGCTGAGCACATATTTGCTTAATTGTGTCAGCCTAATGCTTTCTCTAATTGCCAAAGCAAGTTAAAACAGCACTGGACGTGCCGTGGATGTGATGAGGGGAATATTTTTTCTCAAGGTGGTCTCGCTCCAGCTCAGATGATCAACCTTTTGAAATGAACCCATAATGAAGCGCTGCATCTGGGGGGGGTTCATAATTATACCAGCCCTCATCTCTGGCTGATTGTTTTGTTTTTTAATGTCAAAGGACAAACTACTGTAGGCTCATTCTGAAAATCAACATTTCATTAAGACTCAGCTAATCTCAGGAAGAGAAGTACTTATGTCAACCAGGTGGAATACACCAATATCTGGTGGAATACAGAAATCTCCCAAATCTGACAGATTGATGTATTTGTATTCACACCGATATACAAACTCAGTTCAACCAACATGCAAGACCTGTGTGTGTGTGTTTGTGAGAGAGAGAGAGAGAGAGAGAGAGAGAGAGAGAGAGAGTGGGGGTGTGAGTATACCATTTAATTATTCTGTCACCTTGACATAATAGCATAAAGCATGTCCCTCCCCTATACGACATTCTCCACACCGCGCTGAGGCAGCGAACACTGCAAGTCGTCTGACAACGGGCAATCATGCTGTTACACTCTGCACCGCTGCTGCTGCTCCTGCAGCCGGGGTGGATATTTGCATGCAAATGAGAAATATACATTTGTTATTAGCATTATTATCGGCTGGCCTATACGCCACAGCTTGTCATTACGGCCAACACGCAAGGGAACGCAAATTGAATTTGTACTCTGAGATGTGCTATTGCTGTTCCAAAGCCCCCCCCCCCTTACCCCCCCTTACTGTGCTCCAGGGTGCCATAGAGACCCAAAGTAGCAATTATTAAATGTTTAATGGGATAAGAGTGTGAATTACAATCGGCAAACGCAACATTTTTGCAACCTTTATTCGTAACCTCGTAGCTTGACATTTCAATGATGATGTAACCTTTAATTCGCTCTCCCTTCCTCTTGCTCACTCTCTCTCCCTCTCTCTCTCCCTCACTTTCTCTCTCTTGTTCTCTCCCTCTCTCTCTCTCTCTTTTGCTCTTTCTCGCTCTTTCTTTTCCTTTTCCTTGTGTTCTGTAGAACTGTTTACTCGAGAAACTGAGATAAGTGGGCAGTGATATGCAGCTGGCTCATCACACAAACATGCCCTATTGCAACGTCTGGGCTCCACATTTGGTTCCGCTCTTCTTCTCTCTAGTTGTGTGCGCTAATGGTCAGGATAAGCATTAGAGATTCTACAAAGCAAGAGTAAGTGTGGTCACAATATAACGCTTGTTTCTAATTAGGCCCGTTTGGTTATAACACCCAGCTGGCTCTCATGTGATGAGTTAGCCTAATTAAAATGATTATGAGGAAAAAATTAGGCTTTCAATCAGCATGAGAAGTTCCAGTGTGCTGTAGTCACTGAGCATCCTGAACATTAAAATTGTAGTATTGTTTTTTCAGGCGTCTTTTTTTTCTTGATCACACAAAGCACACAAGCACATATATGCACATTTCTGGGTTTAATTTTTTTTTTAAAACACAGTATCTGTGTTATTATTATAACTATAGCATTTCATTATTATATAATTATGGCAAAACATCACATGGAGTGTTGATGAAATGGTATGCAGATGATAACAACTGGAAGGCAATACTGAGAGTGAAAGCAACAGGAGACACATGACAGTTTCAAACCCCCTCAGAAGCCTCGAAACCCTGGCTGATGCATCCATCCCGACAACTCCACAGTTACAGCCTAAAGCCACCTCTAATGCAAACGAGGGGGAAAAAAACACAAGAATCAGAAAACCCACCGCTGAAATCAAGCCGACGAGTAGCTCTTTTGTCACTTCATAGCAATCAAGTAAAGAAAAAGACTACACATGACATTGAAAAAAGCAGCAACTGCTTTTTGTCATAATGTGTATAATGTATCAATCACGGCTCTTATAAAAATGAAGTTCCCCATGGGAGTGCTGGGCTCTGGGCTCTCTGGAGCCGCACCAAGCATGTCCAAGTTGTTATGATGTTGTAATTAATCACACACGTCCATTACAAATTAACAAAGCACAACTGTCATTAATCTGCGAGAGATAATGAGATGTCAGGCGTAGGAAAAGATACAGCATGGTGGAGAACAGAAAATGTGGAAAATAAATTGGGTCTGATTTATATAGACATGAGCAATACCAACTACTGCTGTAACCACCACAACCACTGCTTCTCCTGGTGCCAATGCTATTAGTCAAATGAGCAAAATCTCTGTCAAGTATTCAACTGTAAATGAATGGATCCATTACTTACACAGATAATACTGTTTTTACCAGGACATAAATTTAAATTAATTACTATGAAGTTGAATAGTTGAATAGTATTATAATTTAATAGTAGTGTGAATATATTACTATCCTACAGGGACATAAGAAAGGCTGGATCATTTTCACATTCACTCTCCCTATCAATGCGCAGTCCATCTCTCGTAGGGCTTTTGTTGCTCTGACTGCTTACAATGGCTGCCTGGGAAAAGACGTGACACTCATGTTATTCTTTGGCTGAGAGAAACAAACCGCCCACTGACAAACGGCCCACTGACAAACGGCCCACTGACAAACGGCCCACTGACAAACGGCCCACTGACAAACCGCCCACTGACAAACCGCCCACTGACAAACCGCCCAGTGGAGCATGGGAGAAATACACCGGAGATTTGGACACCAGGGACAGCAGGAAGCCCCGGGAGCAGAGGCCAAGTGTTCAAATTGGAAATATCCAGTAAATGAACCCGCCATGGCATGGCGCCAGGGGTGAGAGAGGCAGATTGGGGGCTCAGGGTCTGGCACTGGGCCTGGGGATGAGGACAAGACCACCGCCAGACCCCTCACCTCCCCCACACCGTGGGCAGAGGACCGGGAAGGGCTCTTCAGATTCTGGCCTGCAGACAGGTTGTTATGAGCTCAGGAAGCAGTTTAATTGGGACTCAGACAAAAAGCCCCAGTGTAGCTTTGCCCCAGACAAAGAGCAGGGGGCAGAGCCTCCGAAGATGCCCGCATAACATGAGCCCATCTCAGGGCACCAATAAAAGCAGACGTGCCTTCCTCAGCTCAGACAGTTGGATGAGTGCTGCTTTAGAACCTGTGCGAGGGTCAGGGAAGCAGAGACTCCACAGACAGAGATACATATCATATCATAAAGTGGTCAGGGGCAGGTGGTGGGGGGAGGAGGGTGCTCAGAGGGAGTACTCTGGATGACCAGTGTACACTCTCACAGTGACAGGCTGCCCAGTGGGTTGTGCCGGTCACTAGGTGGTCACACAGAGTTGTCTGCAGTCATGTAGAAATGAGAAGCAGTGTTCAAGCTGTGGAGCCTGCTGGAAATGCTCTGATGACAATGACTGGGTAAATATACACTGCGTCAAAGCCTGACACGTAAGCACACAAACACACACCGCTTCGCGGCCCAGATGATTTTTTTTTTAAGTGCTCTTGCCGACCCCCACGTCTTATGAAAAAGTGCCGCCCCGGGCGGCTGCCCGGGTCGCCCGTGCCTAAAACCGCCCCTGCCTCCAATGATAGGCAGCCTCAAAGCCTTCAGCCTCAGCCTCAGCCTCAGCCTCAGCCAACTGTCATTAGAGCCGCAGTTAGCAGACAGCTTCCGTCAGCACACAAGCAGCCATGACAGCCACCCCTTCCCCATAACCCTCCCTGTGATTACTCTTTAAATAAGTGATTAAAGATACTCTGAAATGGGCTAATTTTTACATCTTAATCTTTGAAAAAAAAAAAAAAACCTGTCATAATCTTTTGGGGCCGTATTCTTTGAGTGTCTCTTGTGTGCATATTAGAGGCTTGGTGAGGCTGCAGCCTGATTAGCCACTCTAAAGAGGCATGCTGGCAGTGCCCTGAGGCAGGTGAGCCTGGAGAACTGATGTCCAGCCGCTCAGCAGCAGATGGGGTGTCTAGTTAATCATCACAGGCATCTCTTTCTCTCTGCTTTTATCATCATCATAATCATCATCATAATCATCATCATCATTGTCGTTAATTAAAGGTTATTGAAAATCATCTCTGACGTAATCGCTGCATTAGAAGTGCCCTATACACTGACATTCCTCTTTTTGATCAGAGAGGTGCGTGTGAAATATCACCTTCCCACTTACGTATATATCCTGTTCTTTCTCGCCTACCTGAGACCTCTGTTCATGTAAGTCTCATGAGAAGAGGTTTAAGTCTCATGAGAAATCACAGCTGCGACATGGCAATCTTGCCAGACTTGTGTAAAAATAAGAGCATGTTTCAGTCTGTCCTTGCATGTCTTTCACATCACTTTCTTAGTCCGTCAAAAAGATATCTTATGAAACTGATGTGCATCTGTGTGTGTGTGTGTGTGTGTGTGTGTAGGTTGGAGAGCAAGAGTGAAGACATTCTTCAGTATTCCTGATGCATGTACCCTTGCTGTGAGGTCAGCCTCCATGGCTGACGAGGGTGTTTTTCTCACAGTCTGTCACCACAGACTTTCTGAACACAGAGTTAGTATATCAGGTTGCTGTCAGACATCTCAAGACATCTCGGGACACAGATGAAACAGATCTACACAGACGCTTGCTGGGATTCAGCACTAAAGAAGAAGTGTTCTTTTTGAGAAAGAATGGCACAAGGCTATAACACACACAAAAGACCACACAAGCGCCTGGTTGTTCAAAGATCTGGGTTTCTAATGGGATTAGACACAGACAGCCTCTTTGTCTGAGAGGAAATGGTAGCGCATAATAAAGGTGGATGCTATTCTCAGGATCTTTCTTTGTTCTTCCACCTTCTTCTTCTTCTTCTTCTTCTTCTTCTTCTTCTTCTTTTTTCTGCCAGTAACCCAGGGAGAAAATAACCACGCTCAACAAACCCTGAAAGCAATGAGAGGACGCTGAGAGGAAGTCTGGAATGAAAGCTGTCGAGCATGAAGTCAAATCTTACTTTCATCCTGGGGACAGAGAAAGGAGAAACAGAGGGAACGAAAGGAGGAGAGGAATGAAAGGAGGAGAGCTCTCAAAACTATTCATCCTTCCCCCGTCTGCTTGCCTGACTGCGGTGTTAACAGATGTGGGTTGAGTGTTAAATATGTGTGGTTTGAAACACGTAAAAATCAAAGAAAAACATCCATGTAGACCGAATAAAATACCCACAGTAAAAGAACAACATGCATACACACACACACACACACACACACACACACACACACACACACACACACACACACACACACACACACACACACACACACACACACACACACACACACATACACCCACACCCATACTCACACAAACACACAATACCTATACAAATACAGGCTCACACGCACCTCACTCTTCTCAAACAAGTTTGTGTCTGTGTATAAGTGTGTGTGGGCGTGCCCTTGGACAGCCACGCTTCCCTCGACGCACCACTCACAGGGAGAGCAGCCTGCGCGGCTGCGATCACAATGGCCGCCCACTGGGGCGTCGCCCCCTCCCACGCAGGCCTCTGCCTCCACCGCTCACATTCACCAGCATCACTCCCGCCAACATAAACAGAAAGAACAGCGGTTTGGATGAAGGAGAAGGGAGATTAACAGGCCTGTTTGCACTCTGTTATCTCTCCCACAGGCACTCATACAGCCCATAATACCCCCTACTACCCCTCCCTCTCCACCCTATCCTCCTCTGCCCGAACAAGTGTTCACAAACACTACGGCTGTCCACTGGCAGGCCTTGCACACTGGCCTGATAAGTGTAAACATTTAAGGCCTGTTTATCTGTGTGTGTTTCAGGGCAACCGCAGAACCACTGGGGATGTTCATGAGTAACCCCAATCTCTGAACACACCCAAGGCTTGCTAAGTGTGCTTAGACACTTTAACGTACCCTCTGTGGGCATGGTATGTGTGGTCGGTTTTATTTTAGGCACTCTCTCCTAATTAAGTCTCCCTCCTAATTTGTCATATTTGCAGCGAAGGAAAGCTTGGATACCCTCGCTGCTAATTACAGCTGCTACTTTCCCTACCCCTGGAGGTGCCTCATCAATTAAATCTATAATTAACTTCATTTGACCAAACAATGGAACAAATTTCATTTCTCACTGTCACTGTCTCACAAAAATCCTTCCTCAAGTTATCGGGCAACATTTCTTTTCTTTGAGCCTTACATAATTTAACTAACGCAAGTGATCATTTCTGAAGATGAAAGATTGATAACCCAGAATTTTCTCTTTTGATGTAATTCATAGCAACCTGATTTTTATAGCACACTCCTATCAAGGTTTTAACAGATTTTAATTCAATGATTTATACTCAGATTTACATTCAATGCTTTGCTCGTATTTTCTTTGGATCTGTACTATTGTAAATTTTACAATGTAAATGTTCTCCTACAAATGTTACAGCTACACCAATACACTATTTTACTTGACTGTAAACTATTATTTCAGGGGTGACTATAAACCCCATTTTACTCAAACACACAGCAGTAGGTACTTTTTTTGGTACCTTGCTTATAGCTACAAACATATGGAAGCATATAAGGGCCAATTCTGTTATTCCAGCAAAACAATAATTTTTCTGAAATGCAATGCAAAAGAAACTGTCCATCTGTCCATTGATTAGGTATGTCAGTTTGGTTATTGCTCCATATCTGGGTCATGTGACAAGGAAGGAAAAAGGGCCTATTCTCAGTGTACAATCTCAGGAGTCTAAAGAACATCCTACTGGAAGAACATTGGAAGAACATCCTACTGGATATCTGTTTTAATAGTCAGACCAGTATAAGGTTTATTTAATAGTCAGACCAGTGTAAGGTCTGTTTAATAGTTGGATTAATCTAAGGTCTGTTTAATAGTCAGACCAGTGTTAGGTCTGTTTAATAGTCAGCTGCTACTTAGGAGTACTCAGACATTCCTTGTGAGAGGCTCCCCAGAAAAAGCTGAATCATCTGATATGCTAACAGCTAACCTGCTGCCAGCAACAAATGTCCTTCATCAGCACAAGCCTCCCCATTTTCAGTTCCTCTCGCACTACTGTGAGCTCACATCACCCTTAACCTTCCTCTGAACTTGTGACAATGCTTTCTGCGCACACTTAGGAGGGAGACATGGGTAAGAGTCCCCGGTGATCACTTCACTCTGCGACTCATTAAACTTTTATGTTCCATCAGTCCTTTCTGCTTGGGTGGCTGGACCCAACCGTGGAGGCCTTTTAATGGTAGACACTTTGTGCTGAAGGGGGAACATCACTGGGGGAACACGGGAGCGTCAACAACTTTGGTGCTGATGCGCTGGAGTAGTGTGGTTGAGTACTTCTCAAGGAACCAGAAGGTCACGCTGCTTTTAAATGACGCCAACAAACCAACAAACCAACGGGAAGGCAGGTGAAAGGCAAGCATAATAAAGAACCACACATAATACGTTTGCAGTTGTTTTAAATGTACAAAGTTGCACAGGTCTTTTACCAGTATTTGAAAATACTCAACAACGAAAGACAGGTAAAATCAACAATAAGAATTAATTCATTAATAGTAGGAATAATTATAATAAAATGTTTGTTTCTCCTCTTTTTTTTTACGGAAACACCTGAGGGAATCAAATGAAAAAAATTATAAAGAATAAGAATGACATCATTATGCAAATAATAAAGAACATTCTCCCTCCCCCAAAAAAGATGGAAAAAAAGCAAAACACATTGAATACCAGGAATCACTCACATTCATCCGCTTTCTGTACAGCACATTCTCTCACATCTTTGTGTGTTCAACGGTGACGGACAAAGACAGATACCGTGGTCTTCATGTCCAATCAGGACTCACTCTTTGACCAGACGATGATTTCTTTCGTCTTGGAGACAGAATGATGACAGGTCTTTTCTAAAGATTTGTTTGTAAAGGTGTGTGCATATATTGTACTGTATGTATGTGTGCATGTGTGTAAAGAGCATGTTTGTGTGTGTGTGTGTGTGTGTGTGCGTGCATGTACAGAGGCATATATATGTGTGTGTGAGTGTGTGGCAGAGTAAATATTCATACGATTGTTGCTGACAGTGTCACACACAATCTGACAATGTGACACTCCTGAGACTCGGTGCAGAGAGTGTGACACAGATATGAGCTCTTCCTAACACAACACCATTAGAAGAAACAAACAAACACAAAACAAACTCTGCACATGAAGGAAACGGCAGACCATCTCCTGAACTCTCCCTTGTCTTCACATCTTTCTTTTCATCTGAAAGGCCAGCATAAACAACATCCCAAAAACTCATTTTACACATTTCATTACTGTGAATCTATACATTTCTGAGGGAAAGATTAAATCAATTCTACATCTTTTAAAAAAATTGGTCCACGTATTTTCAAAAACTGACAAAAAAATTGAAAAGAAGTGATTTTTTTCATAGCAGATTTGAGGTTAGATTCACACAGACCAATTGGATTCATGAGCAGCATAGCAAAGCTGATACTAGTCTAGGAAATGTTCTTCAGACACAAAGCCAGTCAGAGTGTTGACTGTCTGTACATGGTTGACAGAGGAACTGGGTTCTACAGTCGGCTGTAATCTGTGTGAATCGTTCTCCGTGACAAAAGCAATAGAACTTTTCCACGCGATGAAGAACAAATAATACTTTGGTCAGAGAGTAAGCATGGCATGAAGGTCAGAAAAGTTTGCGCAATGAGAAGAACAACAAGTAAAAAAAACATATCTGGAACGGAAATGTGAAGAATGGAAAATCAAATGAAAAGCGCAGTGGTTCTCTTTCTCTCTTTTTCTCTCTCTCGCTCTCTCTTTTTTTTATCACTTTTTCTCACTAAAACCCAATGGCACAGTAATCCTCCTACAAATCCATGGATTATTCTGTTTTTCTTTTGTTTTGTTTTTTTTCCTCACAGAGGAAAGAAGGAAAGAAAAAAGGTGCTCTTCTCATGAAAGTCCTGTCTGTCTGATTGTCCGCAGAAAAAAGAAAATTTGCACCGGTGCCCCTTGTCAGCCTTTACAGAGACACTCGGGCCCGAGGTTCTACAATCACGGCGTGTACGACCAGATCCTTCACGAGGAAGAACCTGAGGGTCCGTTCAAAGGCCCCTGAGGCCTCAGCCCTGGGTGTTGGTATGCTTGTGTGTGTTTCAGTGGACGTTTTCTTGACATTTGTTTTGTCTCGTGTGTGTGTGTGTGTGTGTGTGTGTGTGTTTGGCGTTGTCAGGTATATAATGTCTGTATCCAGGTGTGGTTCGAGGCAGGAGACGGGTGGTTACTCGGTTGTGGATTTGTTTGCGTCTTGTGTCCCAGTCTCTGGCTGAAGACAGCTCTTGCGTATGACAGGCAGGGCATGAGCCTCGGTGTTGAAAACCCAGTCCTCCATCGACAGCAGGTCGTCATCCGAGAACAACAGGTACAGATACCTGCCAGAGACAGGCAAAGACAGAAAGGTTACACCACAAGCTAGCAATGGCTTCCCCCTTCAAATCTCCTTACATGTCACACCTTCCTGAAAGGGTAGCAATGTAGTAGAATATATTATATCTGTTCAGGAATAGACACGGGTCAAGAGCTGGTGGGAGTGAATGTATAGAGCCCTCCTTTCCTGTTCCCAGTGCTAAGCTCAGGTACTCGACCCCACCCGCTGCGTGTGAGGTAACCTGTGGAGGAGGGGTCGCAGGGTTCGATCTACTCACTTGAGAGTCTCTGAGAGGAAGAAGCTCTGCTGCATGTTGTCGTGGCTGACCACAGAGGAATAGACGTCTCTAATGCCAGAGAATCCTCCCTCGGTGCGGCAGTGCTTCTCCAGCGCCTGGGGGACAGGACAGAGATCAGCTCCATTAGCTCGAACTCATTACTGTTAGCCTCTTAGTACTTAGCAAAGATCTAACAACACCAAACTAAAGTAAACCAAAAACCGAAACACAAAGAAATCTAAAATCAAACAAAACAAAACTGTTAGCACATTACAATACAATCGACCTATCGGATCTTTACGGCAATTGAGGAAAGGGAACATTTTAAATGGTACTGGATGGCAGTTAGTCTGTAGGCCACATATGGTATGATGGAGGGAGAGGAGGTTGGAATACTGGCCACTGGTGTTGGGTGTTGGACATTCACTCACTAGTGGCGTGACAGAAAGACTGTTGGTGTATCTGTTTCTATTTGGGTTTAAGGTGTGACAGAAAGACTGTTGGTGTATCTGTTTCTATTTGGGTTTAAGGTGTGACAGAAAGACTGTTAGTGTATCTGTTTCTATTTGGGTTTAAGGTGTGACAGAAAGACTGTTGATAAATAATGTATCTATTTTTACTTGTGCTTCTGTAGTTGCATGTGTTTATGTATTCTGTTGTTGTTATTAATATTATTATTGTTATCATTTTGTTTCTTTACCTTCAGGTACTTTCTGTAATTCAGAAATATTGTTAATTTTGTTTATTGTTCTTCTTCTTGAGCATTAATACAAATTAAATCATAAACCCAACAAAGAGCTGTAACTGTATTGAAGGCTACTTTAAGGGCATCTGAACTTGAGAAATTAACTCAGAACACTACAAACACAAGACTGAATTTGATCATGTATGCAACATTTCTTACTCTCACTCTCACATGCGATGCTTCTTACAGTCACTACAAATGTAACAGCAAAATAGTTTATTTATGAAAATCCCATTGAAATTTCATCCTTTTAGAGTTTTTCCCTTGGCATTTCAAGAACAGCTATTAGTGCTAAATTCGTCATCTGCTTATACACATTGTCCCATTCATCTCTAAGGTTTGATTAGTATCTGATGATGCATAGTCATTCTCTAAAAGGACAGCAGCCAGCCTATTAGCCCAGAAAAATGACAAACATCTCCACTGCCATTAGGAGCAGTCTGGTATTTGCCTGGGAAAAAAAACATGGGATGAGATCATCTTGTTTATTTTTATTTCATACCCTGATCGGTAATTATGTAACACAAAATAGCCCACCAGAGCAAACTGCAACCCAGAAAGATAATTTAATACGAGTCGAAAGCATCCATCTCATTTCGAAAAAGGTAATATCCTTTGAAAGCACGAGAGAACCTCTGCTTGGGAATATCGTCAGCCAACCCCGTCCCTGGATAGGTTTAATCAAAATTAATTTGAATCAATTCGGCACCTATCTAATGTGATTCCCTAATAAGCTTGAGGTTTTTCATGCAAAAAATGAAACTCCCTCCATTTTATCACACCATGGGTGCTATTTGATGGCTGCTTCTGCTTCAACTGAATTGGCTATATTGTCAGGTGCTGTTACAATGGCTGCTTACAGCTTCTACTAACATGGCTATAATCTTGCCATCTGTGTCAGTGTGCACTTGTTAAGTGTAAGTATGTGATCTATGGATGTAATATACAGTGTTTCATATAGTGTATAGTTCACAGTTTAACTTGTACTTTTATCTCTTGAAACAAAGAAACAAAGTTTTTTCCCCCTGTATGTATGACACATGCACAAAATATATCCGGTATGTTGCCCATTGCACTGTGCCTGCATGCCTGTGTTATATCAGAGAGGAATGAAAGGTAAGGAATGTAAAAATTATCTATTCAGTTCACTCTCTCTCTTTCTTTTCCCCGCACTCTTCCTTCCAATCAGTTTTTTGTAAATTATTAATATAGCTACTTATTTCATCCAGATAATGGAATTACACAAATATAATGTGTCAGATACATTTGATTTTCTCATTAGAAGTGATCTGACTACTTATTTAGCTCTCGGCTCAAAACCCGGACCCAAAACGGGATTAATGCTAGACCACAGAGTTGCAAAAAAGGAATGTCACCCATGTCAAAATCCAAATGAATGCAAGGAATTAGGCTGTAATAACCATGGGTTTCACTAACATCAGAAAATATAGCTGGGTGAAACATTTGTGGGCGTGTTGTATTAACATGTTTCCTATAAAAACAGATTATAGTCCAACAGTAGTACAGTATGACCAATTATGCAGAACTACAGCCATATCGAGTGGAAGCAGCCATAATAATTGAGAACTGCACCATACCCGGCTTCCAAGCATACATTAAAGCCGTTATTGTTAATTACATGCTGATTTGATCAGTTATGTGACGATTACGGAGAACAAAACAAACTGAAAGGCAATTTGATCTTTTTTGTTGACTACTGTATCTGATTTTAGCTGAATTGAATTGATTCCATACTTGGCACCACCGCAGACTAAAAATGTGAACAAAACCCCTTTTCTTCCTCTAGTCTAGTGCCTGCATGGCTGCATCCAGGTAGGCAAAAATCCCATACCAGCGCCAGGACATTTAGTCTATCACCTCTAAGCTGGCTGGCGAATGTCAGTTCTGCACTCACACAGCATGGGCAATTAGTAGTCCAATCGGGACCGGACCTGGCACAGAACCAGGCTGGGTCCATTCCAGAGGCAGCTCCCGCCAGGCTTCTCCACTTTCACATTTAGTCATTAAGCAGATATTTTCATTCTTACAATACAGCTCCATAATATGATCTTTCACATTTAGTCATTAAGCAGATACTTTCATTCTTACAGCACAGCTCAATAATATGATCTCGCTGGGGATTGAACAGCACCAGGTCGCGGTGATGCCAAGGGACGCACGCTAGCTTTGCTTTGCTCTCCACTCACCTCCACAGCTTCCCAGCCCCACTCCCGGTACTTGGGGTCGTGGGTCAGACGCCACAGGTACAAGTAGCTCTCGATGACCTCTGGCCGCAGGATGTAGTATCTCTCGCTCAGTCGGGTTGCCGTGGCTTCTGCCCCCGCGTCGAAACGGAATGCCTCGGGGCCCAGCTTGGTGGCTGATGTTGGAAGCAAACAACGACAACAAGTGTATTGCCTTAGACGAGATTTAAACATCAACCTCTAACTATGACTCATGTTTTCAAGGCATTTAAATGAATCCATTGAAGACAGTGTGCCAAACATCATGATCTAATATGAATTCTACTACGTATTTTATCTACAATATTAATTCTTCTAGACGATTCTGGTAATTTCACTCATAAGTCATTGGTCATACCCTGGACAATCACAGGGCCTAATGGAGCCTTTGCATATTCTTCTGAGCATTAGTTGTACATTAAATTAATTCACAAAAACAAGTTCCTGTCCGAAGCAAATTCTAAACTGTGATAGTCCAACAGAAAACATTCAGGAATGTGGCCACTGTGGAACTAACAGCAAAGAGAAGGGGCTTAATGTTTGCAGTTTGACCCCATAGTAAAAGGAATTCAAAAGCATTTCTATGTGGGAATTAGAATGGATGCTGGTGCCGTTTTGATTGGATACTAGGTCTCTATCAAGGACATCAGACACAAAAGAAGCTAAACTCATGCACACACACACACACACAACTCTCTCCTGAGTCTTAACAAAAGAAGACTAGGAGAGATTGGGGACTGATTTTCACAAAGTTTAGCTGCAACTGAAGTGGTGCTAGGATAGACACGCGGACGATAAAGAATACTTGAGCAGAACCTGAATTCTCTACAGAGAGACACAAGAAGTGTCTGTTGCTCCGTATTAAGCTTTACACCCGCTCCCCGCTAACGCTTCAGTGCGGCCGACAGAACACATTAAAGAGCTTGCCCCATGGCTGGTGTTAAAAAGAAAAGAAAAGAAAAGAAACTAGCGGCAGAAGAATATGACATCGCCTGAAATCCATCTGAAGCCATGAGCAGGACTCAGACCAGCTCAACACTGACAGCCTGATGGCTTCATGACTTTCAGCTAAGGCTTTGTCATTTATCCCATGCAAATCCCACGCAAAAATTTGAACCCCCCGTGATGGAAAACACCCTCCAACCAGCTCTGCTCCGGTCCACATGACTTTCAGAATGCTTCAAAAAGATTTATTGAAAGTTATGTCATGGCAGTACATTCTGTCACCACAGATTAGGTTGGTTTCCAGAAAGGCTAAGCTCGAGGAGGAACTGCTCGTTGGCTTCAAGTGGTTTTCCGAGTGGACTTTCTAGAATAAGAACTAGTCTTTTGTCATAGTAGATTGCATGTATTGATTGGGTCACTTGAAAGTTTATGGAACCCTACTCAGCTTCCGCTCTGCAGATTTTCCTGATTGATCTCAAACAAACAAGGTCTTATAAACAAACCATAGAATCACCAGCGACCGGTAACAGTGACCTCCAACAGGTACCGTTCAGCCTCCCCCCATACCTGAGCGGGTGTAGGACTCGTGGCAGGTGTGGGTGATCTCGGCTGCCAGGTCCAGATAGTGCTGCCTCTTCTCCTGGGGCCCATCATCCGCGCCGATGCCCACCATGCCCCCGGAGAAGCAGGCCAGGTGGCCCATCTTGTGGTCCAGGATCCCCCCTCTCCACTCGGCCAGGTAGGTCAGACCTCCAGGGGATTTCTGCACCAGGTTGGTCTCTATAGCCTGCAAAAGGGAGAAGCAAAGAGAGGCCAGTGAGTTTCAGTGCTGTTCGGCTTGCTCTGCACCCCAGGGGCAAGACTGAGACTCAGGCTGACGCGGTTATGTAAACGTCAGGAAGTGGGAGAAGTGCTGCCATGTTGTGGTGGATGTGAGTGTCACATTACTTATTCCGCACGTGATGTTTAGACCAGATAGAAACTGAGCTCTTGCCCCGGTTGAGAGAGATGCGGTGATGAGAAGAGCGATCTTACCGGATTTGGCAAGGCACACGCACAAACAAAACTCTTGAACAAAACTCTGTTATCAGCGGTGCACATGCTCAGATTTGTTCTCTGAGTCACTAACACTCTCTCTCTCTCTCTCTCTCTCTCTCTCTCTATCTCTCTTCTCTGTCTCTGTGTGTGTACATTAATATTTCAAATGATTTATGCACTGTAAAACACATGGTCTGCACTTTCTAGGGAGTTGAGGTCAAGGCTCATTGAAATTCCATTCGAATTTCAGGGTGTGAGAGTTATAAATCTGTACGAAACAATGGACAGGAAGAGAGAGAGAGACAGAGAGAGAGAGAGAAAGAGAGAGACGTGGAACCAAATCTATATGTCTGGCTTTGTCTCCTCATTCTCTCCTGGGTCCCGTGTCTCCTACCAGGGGTTCTTCTCTGTACGTCACACGTTCCTTTGAGAGCAGAAAATGAACTAGGCCATCTCACCAGATCAATCGCCCATGACTCATTGTTTTCACTCATTCTTTTTTCCCCTCTCATTATCACGACCCCCCCCCCTTTACTCCCTCTTTGTATCACATATCAGCATCAATGGAGAAATATCCCTCACATATTAGCTCACATCTGTTTTTCATTCCACACATACAAAACACAAAGATCTCATTTTGTGGCACTGAATCCATTTCTCAAACGGTTCTGTGTGAGGCTCCCCCATTAGGAGCTATCAGTCATCTACAGCGGCGCTCATTTGTGGCTAACAATGCTTCAGTCCAGATATGGTGTGCCGTTAATTCAGCTATGCAGCCCTCTACAAGTTTTTCCTTACCCCAAATTAGTGCCGTTGATTCAGCTATTCAGCCCTCTACACCTCTACGGCACTAATTTCCTTACCCAAATTAGTGCCGTAAAAGGTTATCCTACAGGAAACGTCCGTTGCAAACGTTGAAAAACATCTGTTAAATTATTTTTGGATTGATCCATTTGTAGGAAGCTGAGCTTCTTGGAACAACAGATGTCTATTTCTGGCTGCTGAATAAATATCATGGCTGTATCTCCGGCACAGACAAAGCTACGTTACGCAGGCTGTTTTTTATCCAGTGGGGACGCTTTCAGCGGCCTAAATGATTTCCCCACCCACACACCAAACAGAGGCTACTGTTGCAAATGAACAAAAGGACACATTAATCTGTTGGGGTGGCGTGGCATGACGACAGATGATTGTCAAAAACGGTCACGCGCCCTCCATTTATGCACCGCCATGGATAGCTATCATAGGGGCGCTGCAGAAGTCTGGGGAGAGGATGCAGAGGGAGCAGGATGGAGGCCCTGAGCGTGACGGACCCTACCTCCAGAGCGCTGTAGTACATGCTCTTAGCCTCCTCATCCATCTTGTCTGACATGAGATATGATTTGATCAGATACTCGTAGAAGCTGTCCCCCAAGCCCCCGATGGAAACGTGATCTAGGACACAGAGAACAAGAAGAAGAGAGAGAGAGAGAAATATTTCACATTGTGTTGCAAACTTTGACACATCCCATGTTTCCAAAAACATCCAATAATTCAGAGCAGCATATATATATATACTTGGCCCTGCTTTGATTTATTGGATGTATATATATCCTACACAAGCACACACACAAATACTCACAAAGACACACAAACTCACACACACATTCTCACATTAACTCCATGTACAAGGACAGCAAAACACCAATGCACATTCAGATGGGTATATTAAAGAAAGGGATTCTGAGCAATAATCTGCATGAAGCTTATTATATACTGTGTTACTTAATCTTGGCATGTATCGTTAACACAAACACATGCATATGAAAGTAATACACAAACACATACATACTACAAAACAGACTTGCAAAACAACACACATTTGTACATGTACACCGAAACAGAGACATATTTTCACAGGCACGCACACAAACACACACACAAACACAAACACAAACACACACACACACACACACTCTTTCACACACACACACACACACACACACACATACACACACACACACACACACACACTCATACTCATACATGCACAAAAACACACATAAACTCTCTCTCTCTCTCTCTCACACACACACACACACACACACATACACACACACACACACACTCTTTCACACACACACACACACACACACACACACTCATACTCATACATGCACAAAAACACACATAAACTCTCTCTCTCTCACACACACACACACACACACACACACACACACACACACACACACTCATACATGCACACAAACACACACACACTAAAATTCACTCTGGGCTGTAATCCACTGACCCAGTCAGCAAGAAGAAAGCAGTAAAAATGCTGTTCCCATGTTATGCGTGTGTGAGATTGAACACCTCCACTAGAATTATGAAGCCTGGGCTTGTTCTGTCCTGGTTTGTCCTACCTTTCTCTTTTTCTCTCTCTCTCTCTCCATCCCTTCTCCCCCCCTCTCTCTTTCTCTCTCCTCCGTCACTCTCTCCCTCTCTCTCTCTCTCCTCTTTCTCTCTCTCTCTCTTTATCTCTTCCCTCCCTCTCCCGTTTTATATCTGCCTTCATTACCTATTCACCTACAATAACAATTAACATGGCAAGCACTCGGATTACACTTCCAAGCTTCGCACAGCCACCTCCTTCTGTGTTTCAGGTGAATCAGAGAGATTTAATTTCCCCAGGTAATGGGATGTATTATCGTTTTAATGGCCCGCATGCCCCTGTCTGTGGCTGATAATGATACTGAGCTGAATGAACGACTGGTACGGAGGCTGCAGACCCACAAACCCCCGTTCACGTGGAAACCAAGGGCATCACTCATCCTCTGATGCTCCAAAGCAAATCCTCCAGGTAACAACCAAAGGAATTGACATGAAAATCAATTACATGATACTGACCCAGCCGGATTTGAGAAAAAGCTAGAGATTTTCTTTGGATGGCAAAATGTAATATTTGCAATACTACTACATTATAGCATGCAAATGACCAAAACCCAGTGCAAATTAACCATAGGTGTGCCAACTGTGTATGAAGAAATTAGGAAATAACTCCTGTGTGTGTGTGTGTATTTGTGTGTGCGCGTGTGTGTGTGTAAACAGTGGGTCTGCATTTGCATTAATCAAGAGTGAAAGGACAATTAAGGTGCAATTTCTTCCTATTGTCTTCTACCTTCCCCTCACGTCCTTTTTTAACCTGTATTTATCTTAAAGTGGTCCTCATTTTGTCTGTTCAACACAAACAAGATTCCACTTGCCCCTAGCACGTATTTAAATTCTTCAGCTGTGTTTAGAGCAATCAAGAAAGCAGAAACGAAGCTTGACTAATTAAAACAAGATCTTTCTGTTGTTGTTTGGTTGTTAAATCTCAGTGTTTTTCATTGACTGTGGATGTCAGTGTGACAGCGTGTGTACTCACGTTGGACCCAGTTTCCACTGACGGGACTGAGGAAGTTAGGATAGAGGCCGTGCGGCTTCTCAATTTTGTTCAGAACCTTCCGGATATTCATCACCTGTGGCAACCATGGAGGCAAAATCCCATCAGCACAAAGTCAAAGTCAGCACAAGTCCTAAATTCCCCATGGCAACTCCTAGCCGAGGGTGCACTAACACAATGTCCACTTATTTTATTATAGTGAAAAAATGTCTGCCTGCCTATACCAAGCATTATGAAAATACACACATAGAAAACTAAAACAAGGGATGATTCAAAATGATTAAAATGGCAGAATGTCAAAATGTCAAGGTAACATGCAGTGCATCATACACTTATATAATGTATAAACCAGGGCTTTCCTATACACTACAGAGGTGCATGCATGTATCAATGTAAAATACTAAGCATTAACATTAAATATTAACAAAAAAATTGTAAATATTCAGAGTGACCTTAATAAAAATACAGCAGAATATAATGATATTGAAGATCAAAAAATCATTCCTAAATGAGGTTCAGACCTTCTCGGTGTAGATGGGGTTGTTGGAGAGCTCCGTCAGGTGCACAAACTCCAGGTGAAGGGTCCCAAACTCGGCCAGGATGCTGCTGCCAGCCGAGGCCCAGCCCCAGCTCCAACTGGTGCCACTGCAATAGGAACCACACCATACAGCGTGAACACCTTTTATGTGTACAGCAGGAACAATACACAACAGGAACCGCATCATACAGCGTGAACACCTTCTTTTATATGATCATCAGCCTCACAAAAAGGTATGCACTTTTTTGATGACCCATTTCAATACCAAAATGAGATGCCACCTTGTGTAAATTAAAATAAGACATGCTGATTACCAACAGGTAGGAAGTCAAGTGGTTGCACTCGTTTGTTAATTGCAGGTGTGGAACAGGGCATTTAAATACATGCATGAAGTCAGACAGGAGGTTTCCACCACACTAATGACTAATGAATCATGTATGAAGCTCATCTGGCAGAGCTAGGGTGCAAACAGCACCAAGGTCATCAATGATCAGAGAGCACACATACGGAACATATAATGTAAGTAAGGGATAATGTATAATCCACTAGTCGGTATAGGAAAATCAATCCCGACAGGACGAACAGGTCTTGTTTCGTCCTAAAGGGATTTATTTTCCGATACTGACCGAGGGATCTTACCCAGCTTATCATACGATCACATGCCAAAACGATATAAGACATTCCTCCAAACTATTTCTTTTTAAGTGATTTTGTATGTGGAACTGTACTTCACTGTTAGAAGCTTTAGATAAAAGCCTCTGCTAAAGGAGGGGATGTAACGGAACACCACTGAGAAATGTTACGTTTCTCTCCTCCCTTCTTCTCTACCAGAGACTATCTCTGGTAGGCTACGTCCTGTACAAAGACCCAGCTATAAGGAAAATGTAATAAAAGCTGCAGTAGAGACAAGAATGCACCAATACTGAACGGGGTAACTGCCTCGTCTCAGGGTGTTTGTTTACGCCTGGCTCTCCGTGGCCCGACCACGGCTGCTGTCTATAGGAGCGTGGTTATTTGTTTCCTCTGAGCGCCAGAGCCGATGCGGGCGGCCCCGGCAACAACCACAACACTGCCTCCTGCCTCAGTGTTAACGATCAATAGCAATGAAATCCTAGAGGGGCCAGCGCAGATTTACCCAAGAACAGAGAAAATAACCTCCCGATTCCTCAAATAAATATGGCTATGGCAGAGCACTTCCAGGAGCAGATCAAAGCATAGACGAAGCACTGGCAAACTCACAAAACAATCTTTAGACATGACAGTGCTTTAACTGTGAAAAGCAACTACACCTGGTCGTTACATGATAGACAGACGGAGGTCCAATCCCTTCCTGTTTATATTGATGATTAGATAGGCAACCAGAGTGAAATCTTACTGCTGAATGTGCTGATGTGCAAAATGCTAATCGACTCAGGTCACCTGGCAGCCAACAGCATGTCGATTCTACCAGTTAATATGGAGACATAATATATATCTTGGAGACAACCTATCTACAGTTAAATACCGTCTTGGATTTATCTCACACAGGCCCTATGAAACTGCAGAGTGAACACTTCAATCTCCTTAATGTGAGGTGGATACATTTACAATCTCTATCCATTAGGACTGTAACAGTATGCATTTACACTAAACCATTTAGTACAGGTAGTTTGGTTTGGTGTGACCTCCTCGGTTTGGTATGCCTATGTCTAAAGTTACTACTTGCACGCACAGAACAGAAGTACTAGAGCGCATGTTTTACCTGGAAAGTTTTGGCAGTGCACCAGTTGTCTATCCAGTGCACCAGTTTTAGCATGCTAGTCAGTTTAGCCTGGTTAGCTGGATTAGTCAAGCTCAATGTATAACGAATTGTGTTAAACTGTATGCCAACATTGTTCAGATATGCCTGTGGATACACGAGACAAAAACAGAGTAGGAGGCAAAATGTTCAGGCAGCCTGTCATTGCAGATTCAAAGTAATAACTACTGCTATAGAGTATTTATGGCTGCGGATATGCGACCATATTCGGTTGTAGAAAATACAGAAAAAAAAAGAAAGTGTATGGTCCAAGTGCTTGAGCCTCGCTACAAGGTGCCTCCATGAGTGCATATTAGTCAGTCTGTTATGCCTGCCCTGTGGAAACAGTCTGTCAAAGTCAGAGTCTTGCAATGGAGTTACTGACATTTGTACTATTTCTTTTTTTGTTATAGACAATATGCCAGCATTTGAGTGCCTTAACTCTTACAATAATAACTATGGCAAATGAGCCCATGTTGAAAACATTTTTGGATGGCTTTTATTTTCCCTTCTGTACCGAAAACGTACCTAACCGTCACCACCAAAACCCAGGTATAGACTGAACCGTGAATTCTGTGTCTCATTACACCCTTGCTATCCATGTCAACAATAAAGCTTATAATGCAAACAAACATATATAAAATCAACTAAACTCTATATGAATAGACAGATGGAGAAGAACAGTATATATAAAATATCCAACTAAAGCCCATCCAGGGAAACTATACATAAATACAACATGCGAGAGAGGAAGTATGTACATCTAAAACACCAAGTCCAAGCAAAGGGAAGTAAGTGATACATATGATACTAAATCCCAATGGTGGAATGTATACGACACATACTGCCTCTCAGAGAAGGGAAGTACACTTAAAATACTAAACGCCAGAGAAGAGAGGTATACCTAAAGCCCACATTTCCAGACAATCCTCCAGAGAAGACAGGGAAGAGAAACTGTTGGCATTGGACACTGAGGAATGAGCTGATCAGGGATGAGGTTGGAGGACGGCCTGAGTCTGTGATGAAGCTAATGGAAATTGGGCTGGGATAATTAGCTTCAGCAAGTAATGCTGGGTTGGCGTCCAGACTACAGGGGAAATCAATCAGTGATGGAGGGAGGTGGGAGAGAGAGAGGGAGAAGGAGAGAGAGGGAGAGAGAGAGAGAGAGAGAGAGGAGGCCCACGCCCAGGGGAAATAGTTCTGGCACTGCATTCCATTCATCTTCCTATCAACTGATCTTTCTCGGCACACACACACACACACACACACACACACACACACACACACACACACACACACACACACACACACACACACACATACACACACACACACACACACACACACACAAACATCCAAACGAAAGAGCACTCTCACACACAAAGAGCACTCTCTCTCTCTAACACAACAGACACAACCACACACACATACACAAATACATGCTACTCTGACAGATACCATCAAATGAAAAGTAAAAGGGAGATAGAAAAACATGAGAGATGAAAAATGTATTTCCCATGCTCCCTCGTGCTAAGCTATGTTAGTTTTAAAGGGCACCGTGATACTCCATCTCCATAATAAAAACCCCTTGTGTTCTGTTTCGGCAAGAACATCGAACAGGATGAACACACACACACACACACACACACACACACACACACACACACACACACACTCTTGGCAAATGTAAGCTGTAAATTCAACGTTGAGAAACATTACTATGCAGCATACTGTACATAAAATATTCAGGGTGTTGGTGGAGCTTTGGCTGTACAAGTTAGTGTATTTATATCTTATATGGGGTTGTACTGAATGTACTATATATACGAGTGTGTGTGTATGAGTGAGTCTCTCTCTCTCTATTTGTGTGTGTGTGTGTGTGTGTGTGGAGGTGTATGTATATGTTTGTGTATGTGTTTTGTGTATATGTGTGTGTGCTTGTGTGAGCTCATGCATGCGGTGTGCACCTGTGCTTGTATTTATCATGTCTCTGTGCAACTAAATTACCGTTTGCTTCAGGACAGATAAAGTGAGTGTTTAGCTGTGAGCAGTTTCTGTACTGGAGAAAACAGAGACACCTTGTTCCAAAATGGTTGCATGTGTATGTGTGTGTTTGTGTGTGTGTGTGTGTACATGTGTGTGTATATGAATATCTGTGTGTGTAATGACATTTGTGAGTGTGAGTTGTGTGTGTGTGCATGTGTATGCGTACGTACACCCGTGTCTGGATGTGTGTATCTATGAGAACATTGTGGCCTATCTGGTTTTAACAGTTTTATTGATACTGCCTGTATTAAGAGTATGGTAAGCGGGTCTGTTCAAACAGCCGCGGTGCACTAAAGCGCGGTGCTGTTCCCTACCCATCTGTACAGCGGGGCTCTGGTTACTGATCTAACCGGAATTAGCTGCAAAATCAGTTCATTAAATTTAGCAGCTGTCTTCCTGAGCCCACTGGATAATTGGAAACAGGTGGGTGGCAGAGGTGCCAGAGATGTGTCCTCTCGCAAAAATAGATATGAGGGGGAGAAGATAAGAGAAGAGAGAATGAAAGAAAGAACGAGAGGAGAGTGTGTGGGGGGGGGGAGAAAGAGAAGGGGGGTAGATGAGAAACCACGGAAGATAAAGAGACGGTCGCTGAGTGGTCTGAAAATCTGAGGTATTGCCATTTCAATACCGGTGAGCCATGGCTTTGCGTCAAAGTGTCCTTGAGCGCAACACTGAACAGCAGCGTTCTTTCAATGGACACGGCTCCCTGCTATTGTGCAACTGCAATCACTGTAGGTATATGAGAGTGAGGAAGACCTTGTGTAGTGCTGTCAGTTCTGCAATGAAGAGAATGCTCTGCATAAATACAGCCCATTTACCATACTGGAGACAAGAGAGGGAGGAGGAGAGGAGAGGAGAGGAGAGGAGAAGATAAGATAAGAAAAGAGGAGAGGAAAATATAAAAGAAGAGAAGAGAGGAGTAGAAAAGGGAAGAGAGGAGAGGGAAAGAGGAGAAGCAGAAAGAGAGGAGAGAGGAATGAGAGTGGAGAGAGTGAACAAAAAAGTGGAGAAAAGTGGAGGGACTGAATAGAAAGGCGAGGTACAGTCAGCATGAAACAGAAGAACAAGAAACGAGGCATGACCATAACCTCCCTGCCCTTATGCCAAGCAGAGATAAGCTGACTGAGACCGCAGTGTCCCCCAATCCCCCTGTTATTGGAAGAATATATCAACACACACACTAACAAAATCACTATCAATCATAAGTGTTACAACTCACTGACTGCAATCTAAAACTACATGTTGTGTTATAGATCCATATTTTACAGAGAGGTCAGGATATCCCCCCCTAACAGAAGAGGTTTCTGATGACTGCCATCTATCATGCTGGTGGACACACAGAGTGTTGGTGGAGGGTGTGTGTGAAACACTGTGTGTGTAAGACACTGTGTGTGTGAGACACTGTGTGTGTAAGACACTGTGTGTGTGAGGCTCTGCGTGTGTGAGACACTGCGTGTGTGAGACACTGTGCGTGTGAGAAACGGTGCGTGAGACACCGTATGTCAGTGTAACACAGGGGTTGTTGGGCCAGGACTGAGAGCCAGTGTCAGGGGGTTCGAGCCTCACCTCCCCAGATTGATCACTCCTCGGGGGATGCCTGTGGGAGTGTTGAAGGCGGGTAGCAGCTTCTCCCCCAGCTCCAGCACCTTCCTCTTAAAGACCTGCAGCAGAGGGACAAGAGACCAGAGTTGTTACAGGCTCACAATTTAGAGAAGAATAAAAAAAAACAATTGGTTTCAGACACACACAAAGACAAATTGTACTTTCTATAACCCCTGTTGGGGTGAGTTTTGTTGTCTTTTTGTTGACAGCTGGAATCCTTTTATCTTGAAATTGCTTACACACACATACACACACACACGCACACACACACATACACACACACACACACACACACACACACTGAGATGCACCATTTCAGTACAGCAAGACCATAACAACTGATAGAGAGCAGGAAATGAAGAGAAAGGAAGGGAGAGAGAGGGAGAGATAAACATGTACTTTCAGTGAGTGAAAAACAAATAAGATCCATGAACCCAGTACAGTACAGCACCCTGCTGAGAGCACAGACGACATGACTGCAGTTTGGGCCAGCCGCTCCTGTTGTTAATGCAGCCCCTTCAGCTCGGCACAAATTAAGCCAATTATATGGAACACCAGCGACCTGAGCACACACGCACATGGACAGACAAACACACACACACACACACTCTCTGGCCGAATTTAGAGTGCTTTCACCGATGTAATCCACAGCGGTTCAATTAAACACAACTTCTCACTCTCCATCTCTCCCTCCCTCTGCCCCCCTCTCTCTTTCTATCTACCTATCTCTGTCTTTATAGCTCTCATTAATGCAATTTTGTCACCTATACAATGCATCATTCTGCTGTTTGTTAGAGAGAGAGAGATAAAGAGAGAGAGAGAGAGAGAGAGAGAGAGAGAGAGAGAAGGAAAAAAATCATTAGGGTAATGTGCACGGTGTTCTGTGATTGCACAATGACCCAACCATTTGCGGCCATTTGCCAATCATTTTTATTAGGTCATAACATTGCTCTTAGAGTGGTAAAAACATTCCATATGAATGATGTAACAAGAGCTAAACCTCAAATGGCCCATCAAAACATCTGCTAAGAACTAGATGCTCCTTTGGCTCAGAGGACCAAATGGACCATCGCTAATTCATTCTCAAATGCAGTTCTTCTAACCAATCTACAGGGGGCAGTATGGGATTCAGCAGAGATGTTATTATCACTAGAACCATGAAAGTAGTAAGGTTTTTGGGTAGTACATTTTTTCTAAATTAGCATTATAAAACATCTTCATTACACAGACACACCACTTAGTCTTTCACAATTGAATGTTTACAGTGACCCCCCCCTAGAAAGGTAAACACTTCTTGACTGGATGAGTTCAACAAGTCCACCATGGGCCTAGTCAATAGCTCAGACCCATTTTCTACTTCACAAAGAATATTCTTTGACCATCTGGTCAAAGGTCCAAGGTCAAAGGTCAAAGAAGATGGACGTTATAGCTACACAGAACATGTGTGACTGGACACAATCAAAACAATTAGACAATTTCTCAGAATTTGCTAAATGAAATCAGGAGATGTGGACAGTGGTCAGAAAACAGAAACATGGTTCAGAAGACACACGCATGCCTGTGTTGTTCGGTCAAATTCAGCAGCTAAACAACCCAGTGCTTTTCTGATGCAAGGTTGGGGCAATGGCAGAGCAGCGTTACCCAAGCAAACCTGTTGAAACTCCGGTAGCGGAGCAGACTAACCACACTCAGAGCCCTTCAGAGAGAGAGAGAGAGAGAGAGAGAGAGAGAGAGAGAGAGCAGGGAGCAGTTGAGATAGGGCTGCATGTTCATGAACTGACGGACAAGCCCTAAGCACTATGATAATCACTTCAACCCACAAAAATTAATATTAACTACTGTTATATACTTGTCTTATTTTTACTTTTGTATTGTACACAAATATCATGTACTTGTTGCGCTTTGGCAATACTGTAATGTATTACAGAGAGAGAGAGAGAGAGAGAGAGAGAGAGAGAGAGAGAGAGAGAGAGAGAGAGAGAGAGAGTCAGTTCTCATATGATGAAAGGAGGAGGACAGAGGAGAAGAGGCTGCTTCTGCTCCTGTCAGAGACACTTAATCAAAAGCAGGAGGTTTATCCTGTAAACAAAGACAGCCATCTTGTCTTATTGTGCTTTTCACGGAAGCCTCTTCTTGGAAAGGCTTAACAATGCAGCAGAGCAGGGAGAGGCAGGCCTTTGCTGGTGTGGCAAAATGATGGGCTCAGAATGAAAGTGTGTGTGTGTGTGAGAGAGAGCTGTGAAAGAAAAAGTGTGTGTTTATTTGTATCAGTGAGAGAGCAACAGGAGAGTCAGAGAAAAAAGGCTGTGTATGTGTGTGTGTGTGTGTGTGGGGGGGGTAGATTTGCAAACAAAGCACACAAAAACAGACACATTTATGCATGCTCGAAGCTCAATGATACACCCTGTTAGCAAATGTATCTACACAATGTGCATTGATTTATACATAACAAAACCTACATTACACACACACATACATACTTCCTACTTATTAATCATGTATTAATACACACAGTATGCATACCCTTCCCTCTCCACTGCTCACTGACTTGTGTTACGACCCTGCCAGGTCAACACTGGCCCCGCCCACTCTGTGTGCCTGTCTTCTGTTTCCTACTAGCAGGTGGACTGGGAGGCAGGTGTGGTGAGTTCCTCACTAATGGCAGGAGTATATGAAGACCTTTGGTGACACCAATCAGATGGGCTCCCTCTCTATGTTGTTTTTATATTATTTTATTATATTCTCTATTTTTCTATAAATAAAGCCTTTGCTGGGATAGACAGGTACATTACCTCTAAGATGATTAACAGAAACATCAACTCTCTTTTCATCATGGTTGGCAAGCTTACAGAACCAACCAAAAAAACAAATACTCCCCAGAACTCCTTTCCACAGAGAAATGGCATGAATTTGCTTGCTTTTTTAGTGGAGCAGTCCTTAATTGGTTTAGGTCTTATTTAGAAAGCCGGTGTTACTTTAGAGTGTCTATGACATGTAGAGTCCACCGGGGATTAGTTTTGTTCAACCTCTATATGCTGTTCAACAACACTGATTACCATACAAATATATCTGTCTCTCTCACCAGATGCCTACAGCCCAATATACTCACTGTGTCAATGTTTAGAACAAATAAATAATGGGACGTGCCAAAAGTGTCTTCAAATAAATAAGGATAAAACAGAGAATTAGCATTAGCAAACACTTTGACTCTCTGGCTCTAAAAACGGAGAGACAATATCCCAAATCTTGGCATTCTAATAGTTAGCTAATAGCTAGTTTTATCCAGGACCAAGAGAACAGCGCACATTACTCCAGTTCTAAAATCTTTACATTCGCTTCCAGTTAGTTTCATAATATATTTTGATATGCTGTGACTACTCTATACATCACTGAATGGTTTGGGCCTGAAGGGACCAGCATAGGTCATAAGAATATGCCATAGTCAATAAGTCAATGATATTATACCTAGTCATAATTATTACTTTTATTTGGATTTAACTAGCCATAAGTGGACTTTGCTTGGTGAATATTCTTTGTCTCTGACCTGGGTAAGTGAGGTGCGACATTGGTCTCACCTCCCCCCAGGTCGAGACAAAGAACCCTGCATGCATGGCCCATTTGAATAGACGGTGACACCCCTTAATGTCAGTGTATTTAACAGACTGTTCCCCAAGGAACAAGTCAGATGAGTCTGAGGTGAAGCTATGAGTGGACGTTCAGGCTTTGTCTCCCTTGGTGGCCACCACTGTATAAGAATAAACCTGAATCCTGACTGATCAAACCTAAGACTGAATCTTCAATATATGGTATAAAACTAATCACCATCAGATGGAGGTCCTCACCGAAAGATACGCTCTTGTATTTGCTGATTCGAGTTTGCTGTAAGATGCCTTTTCACCCCGGTTTCACACAACGCTTTGGTGAGTAAACTTACCTAATCTTGGGAAAATACGTACGATAGATTTTAGTCATTTCCAACAGGCAACCCCCTGTGTGGAGATAGACAAATTCGAGCTTCCTTGAAGCTCCATATTCGAGTGTTCTGCCAGAAATTGGAGTAATTCTCCCCTGTTCTGAAAGACACTCCACGGACTTACCAAAGTTCCATTCGAGCTCTATAAAGAGACTCCACGAGCTGTCCTGAAAGACACTCCACGGACTTACTAAAAGTTCCATTCAGACTCTAAAAAAGTCTTCACGGGCATCTGGTGCAACACAGTCTGAGCTGGGGTTGTACATTTGTTCCACAAATCTAGTTTTGCCGCTATTATTCCCAAGAGAATAGAAGTGTTTTGTGGTCATAACGGGTGTTTGGAAAAAGGATCTACAGTGGTTTATTTTAATATTTGAATTTAGAAATTGTTCTAAGTCAATTTGTAAATTATTTACATTAGATTGTGGAGATTCAGTTCTTGGATTTGACCAGTCATGATTCAAGACATAAGATTCTTTTAAGTCCAGATTTCACAATGCTTTTGATAAAGTCAGATGTTAAACTGTGTCTGTTCACACAATAGTTAGACAGCTCTCACGCATACCACTTAATTCACACTTCAGGCACAGCCGCACCTGTGACCTTGATGGCCCATTAAGCTGAAGTGAACCACACCAAAGCCACATAGCAGGAGTGGAGACTTTAAACATTTTTGTTTTGCCTACACATTGATTTTCTTAACCCATGCTAAAATCATTGTATGAAGTGTTACAATTATGAATAATTGTAAGCATATTTTTAACAGAACAAAGTGCATCCTTAGTGTATGGGTTTAAGGTACATGGAAAATAAGATGTTTTTTTTTTTTTCGGAAACCGTACGTGATCTTACAGCAGCAGACGACTGCTGTTAGATCAAAAGGGGGAGGTGTTGAGCTTCAGAGAGAATTGACCTTAATAAGATGATAACTGCAAAATGTGTTTTTTCTCAAAACAGGTTTAGCTGCTGAATTTCTTAATTCATCAAATGATCCAGGAGCAATTAATGAATTAAGGAATGCCTTAAATGGTTTGGCATTCAAGTGCCATTGGAATCTGGATAAAAATGGATTTTATGAGATACTTTTGTAACTAACTAACTAACTGTAACGTAACTCTGTTAACAGATTGATTCCTTTCTCTTAGGGATGGACACACCTGTCTCCTGAACAAGCGAATGAATGTGTGTGTATGCCTGTAGGCTGGCCAGCCGTCGTATGAATGAATGAATGAACTTACAGGACTGTTTAACCTACATTTGACCACTGACTTTGTCTTTAAGTGAAATTGTTTGAATTGAAGGAGATTTCAAAACGTTTTCTTTCTTTCAATCATTCCATTTCTTTCAAACATTCAGCTTCTTTCAAATCCCAACTCTCAGTTGTTTATTGGGTTAGTATGGGTCTGTGGCCTTTTCTTCTAGATGCAAATGCCCAGACCTTGCAGGTAACAGGATGATGTGATTTAAGCAAACCTGCTTTTGTCTGAGATTAGGCTGTCTGCAGTCTTTCACACCCAATACCAAATGTCTATTGTCTGATGTGTTGAGTATGCTAACAGGCTTCCTGCCTCATGGAGGTGTTGGCCGGTATTATCTTTTTCTGAGATCTCGTTACAGACAGTTTTTAGGAATATGGAGAATAGCGATGACAAAAAAGGAAGCAGCTTCTCACCAAGGTCTCGAAAGGGGGACCATTCCAGAAAATCAACAGATGAAGGAACAGCAGAATCGTTTGAACTTCAAACAAACGCCATGCAGCATCTGGCCAGGACGTCGAAATGAGGACAAACTCAGACCACAGCCATCAACCCAGATCAACACCTCTGGAATCCACAGGACCACGGCAACACCTGAACCGATGACCACCACCAAGAAGAGATGACGGGGACACCTCAAAGAAATGGCAATCTCCTGATATGCTAAGAGATGCATAGGTGGAATGACCCCATAAGGAGCAAAGACCACAGGAGGGGAACAACTGAGACAAGCCAAGCGTCACAGACACACACACACACACTAACACGCACAAACACACACACACACGTCCTACCCCCTCCCAAGGAAAGTCAACCCTTGCTTTTAAACAAAGGCAAGACACAATACACAGAGTGTCAAGACACACACACACCTTCAACCATCATAGACGATCAACTCCAAGGGACCACGGAAAAATCGGGAACGATTACCATCACCATCAAAGACACACACATTCTGGAGTCACACACACGAACACACACACACAGAGACACACACTTAACCGTATTACCGTCAACCCACATTACAATAAAGTAATGCTCCATGTCATGTACCCCTCAGTAACCAGAAAGGAAATGTTTTAAAATGTTGTGACACTATAATGTATCTCCCATAATCCGTTATCTTCTGTACTATTGTTTAATCCTAACCTTTCATTTTAGCTTAGTTTACCTTAGAGTTAACATGTGTAATTAAGTTTGTTCTGTGTTCTCACCGCTTGTAAACTGCATTTTCCGAATGGGTACCATGTACATATATGTATTACTTCTGTTATATTTCTCTGCTCTCACGGCTAAAAATAGGATGGTTATGTTGATATAACATCGGTGAAGGAATTTGTCCCTAAATCAGAGGTCCACACAATTGGCGAAAAAGCGTGGGGCACTCTGTAACATGGGTTTCGCCTTCCCTCGTGAGAGAATGCCACATTTATGAGACAAAGACTGAACAAAGCCACTCACTCAAGAAAAAGAATATTGTTAAATGATCTGATGTTTAAGACATACAGTCTTAAAAAGGGGGAATGAAGGGACCAGCATAGGTCATAAGAATATGCCATAGTCAATAAGTCAATGATATTATACCTAGTCATAATTATTACTTTTATTTGGATTTAACTAGCCATAAGTGGACTTTGCTTGGTGAATATTCTTTGTCTCTGACCTGGGTAAGTGAGGTGCGACATTGGTCTCACCTCCCCCCAGGTCGAGACAAAGAACCCTGCATGCATGGCCCATTTGAATAGACGGTGACACCCCTTAATGTCAGTGTATTTAACAGACTGTTCCCCAAGGAACAAGTCAGATGAGTCTGAGGTGAAGCTATGAGTGGACGTTCAGGCTTTGTCTCCCTTGGTGGCCACCACTGTATAAGAATAAACCTGAATCCTGACTGATCAAACCTAAGACTGAATCTTCAATATATGGTATAAAACTAATCACCATCAGGCCCAGATCTTAGATCCATGGACTCAGGTCAGCGAGTAGAGCCCAGAGTCCAAACCAAACATGGTGAAGCAGCATTCCGCTGTTATACTGCATGCAACTGGAACACACTGCCAGAAGTTCTTAGATTTGCTCCAAATGTAGCAATTTTTAAATCCAGTTTAAAAACATTTATCTTTTCATGTGCCTACGATTGAGCTCTAAAACTTGCACTCTATTCTTACTGCATTTTACTCCTAATGTAATTATATTACTTGTCTTTTCATCATGTACAGTGTACTTTATTTTAAATATGTATGGTGTTACGTAGTGTGGTCATATGATGTTTTGTTGTTGTATATGTTACACGACATATCATGGGCAAAATAGTATTTGAGTATTTCTACCTTAGAACTGCAGTTTACCAATGAAAACACAGAATCAGACAGCCTGGGTTGCATACGTCACATACTGTACCTAAAGAACCAATCCAATCAACTTGTGGGGTGGTGCTTTGCATATCATTAGCATAAGGCTACTTTGAAACAAGAGCTACCAGAGAAGACGCCAGGTGTAGCTATTATGAATATTCATAGCTCCGTGAATACTCAATGAGGCAAAGGTACAGAGTTACATCCAAGCCATTTTAAGGCCATGAGGGTTTATTTCCTGAAAGAAAAACTTCTAAATATGTACTTTTGAGAAACAGATACAGTTTTTAGAGGTTTAATCAATGTCAGGGGAGAAACTGTAATACTTGTTCTTTATCAGTTACAACTACATGTGGCCGTTCGTGCTCTGAACCAAGCATGCGTAACACATGGTTTTCATTGTTTCATAGGAATTCACTCACTCTCTCTCTCGCTCTCTCTCTCGCACACACACCTGCACACACACTCATACATACCCACACAAACACATATCCAATCCGAAACACTATCACAGCTACACACATACACACACATACACACAAACACACACACACACACACACACACGCACACACACACACACACACACACACACACACACACACACACAGTTATGCACGCACGCACGGCTCCTGTCCGATTGATCCACTATGACAGCAGACAGCTCCAGCCCTTCAGTTCCAATTTGGATTGTCAGCTGAAGGCATGGAGTTCCAGCTAAATGACTTTTTCTTTCTTCAAATCACTGACTGAAGCCTGAAGGCTCACAGTCAACTTAGAGAAAATACCCTCACAACAGGAACAATTCACAGCAGAGAACAAAAACACTCAAATACACACACACAGACACTCACACACAGAGAGACATACAAACACACACAAATAAGCACACAGACACACACACATGTACCTTCCACTCAAATACCAGCCAAGCACACTGGATGCGTTGTCTACTCAAAAGTACATGAGAAATCTGGACATAGGGCTGAGGCTTCTGCCTTCTTCACACAATGCATCCACACATCACACCCGGGGAAGAGACATCTATGTAAGGGGCCACATTTAAGCAGAGGCATCTATGTAAAGGGGCCTAATTTAAGCAGAGGCATCTATGTAAGGGGCCAGAGAAGTTGAGCTAGACAAGACATGCACTTCACCAGATATGGAAATGGCTTCCTCCCATGCATACATAGCTGTTGCTCCTGGGCAGTAATGTGCTTTGCAACCCTACTACTGTGTGCTGGCCTGGCTGAGCACCAGCCTCTGTGACGCTAATCTGCAGTCGAACCTGTCAGGGAAGGACGGAGCTAAACGCTGTCGAGACATGGCATCCGGAGACAAGCGTATCTTCCGCTCCATCTTCCCCGTAGGTCGTCGTGGTGACAAAGATGACTAGGCAGAATCACTGTGACAGAGCGCGTGGAAACATGACATTATGGCGACTAAGCAAAGTGCTAAGTGTTAGTGGCCTTCGGTGATATGGAAGCAGACAGCAAGGCTAAAAAAGAGAAATATGCTTGGAGCAGTGGAAATGCTGGCAAACATTTGGTACCACTGTATTTTAAGTATTCTAAAAATAAAGTCTGACACTCCACAAAGAGGAGACAAACTCACTTATACACTTTTCATGTGTATAGTGTACTTAATGGTTTTTGCATTGCCTTTTCCTTGGCAAGACTCTTACAGAGAAATGCAAAAACAGAGAGAGAGAGAGAGAGAGAGAGAGAGAGAGAGAGAGAGAGGGAGAGAGAGAGAGAGAGAGAGAGAGAGAGAGACCAAGAGGGTGGGGGTGGGGGGGGACTTTCCATTGTGAGCATCCACTGAAACTTTTCCAATAATATTTCATGTTCAGAGACACACATGATCCCTAGGCTGGAAAAAAATCCCTTGTATTCTTCCCCAATAAATAATTTCACTTTTGCCAGCTGTGCACATTCCTGACCTAAAAAAGCACCATCACTCTTTCTCCTATTTCCCTCTCATCCTGGCAAAAATGACCGTGCTCTCCCACGTATTCTGTCTTTTGTCTACACCTCTTTATTTCTCTCTCTCTCTTCCTCTCCTTCCCTCCCTCTCTCTCTCCCTCTACCTCTCTCTCTCTCCCCCTCTCCCTCACACGCATGGCTTTTTACAAGAGGTGGCAGCTGACACTACAAGCTCGCAAAGAGGCTCGGCAGAGGCAAGCTGTCAGCTCTGGCAATGCAACCTCTCTTATTGTTCTGACCCATAGTGCTGTTTTTATCCTCTCTCTCTTTCTCTCTCTCGCTCTCAGCCTATATCACTTTCTCTCGCTATCTTTCCTTCTCAGTCTGTATCTCTCCCTCTCAATCTGTATCTCTCTCTCAATCTCTCCCTCTCTCCGTGTCTCTCTCTGTCCTTGTCTCTTTCTGTCTCTCCCTACGGCTGCCAGCTCTGCCTCAGCCACCGGCTCAAACCTATTCTGACACAACATGAATACATACTCCACAGGTGACAAAGTCTGCTCACTTCACTCGCTTCTTAAAAATGTATTTATGATGTTTACAATACCAGCAAATTCTCACACCAGGTTCAAGTAATACCATGTTTCTGATCTCCAATTTAAGATGTTTACATACCAACCTGAGTCAAGGATCTGTCATAATAATAAAAATGAAGCAAAAGCTCTCCATCTCAGCCTGTGGTTGGATGGGCAGAAAGAAAGGAGGAAGAAAGAAAAGATGGAAAGAAAGCACACCCTTCTCTTCTTTTCATTTCAGTCTTTGGTAACATGGAGAGACAGCCTGTGGTAGGATTAGCAGAAGGGAGGTAAGATGGACAGACCGGACTGCAGGATATGGCAAAAAGGCAGAGCTCTCCTCTCTCTATCTCAGCCTATGGAAGGATGGAGAGAAAGAACACCTCTCCTCGCTCTATCCGGAGAGTGAGAGTGGCAGCAGTAGAGGCGTCTCCAGGGACCAAGACCTCCTGGGAGAGAGTCTGTTTGTCTGCCTGGAGCCCAAGACATCCACATCCCCTGCCCACAGTTCCTGCTGGGAGGGTTGCTCTGAATGTCTGACTGGGCACAGACACTGGAACAGGGCACACGTGTGTGTGTGTGTGTGTGTGTGTGTGTGTGTGTGTGTGTGTGTGTGTGTGTGTGTGTGTGTGTGTGTGAGAGAGAGAGAGAGTGAGAGAGAGAGAGAGAAAGACAGAGAGAGAGAGGGAGCAAGAGAGTCTGCGTGTGTGTGTGTGTGTGTGTGTGTGTGTGTGTGTGTGTGTGTGTGTGTGTGCGCGTGCGTGCGTGCGTGCGTGCGTTCGTATGTGTGCGTGTATGTGTGACAGAGAGAGAGAGAGAGTCAAACAGATAGACAGCAGGACACTTCCATACTGAGTATGGTTTGACTTTGGTGTGCAATTATCAGCAGGGCCTTCTCTCCACATCCACCTTGTGATCCTGATCTTAACGAGCCTCCTCATTAAAATGATGGTCACAGTGAGCTTGGAATAGCTCAGAGTCTGCATCCAGCAACCCGGAGACCCAAAAGAAATCAATGTCTGAGCACTCCTCTCCAACAAACCCACAAGTTGGAGCTCATTGAATGAGTCAGCGTGTGAGCTTGTTTGAGTGGATCAAACAGGTTTGAGGTAGATGAGACTTTGCAACTGAAATTGTGTTGGGTAGGAGAGAATGGCCCTAGGGAAAAAGTTCGTACAAATGAGGATATTTTGTCGATAGCAAATATCAGGCTAAATTACACAAGCAATCAGATGTCTGTATGCCTATGAACACTATGCCATTTACTGCGGAGGATAAATTGCTTTGAAGAGCAGAAGTCGGCGGGAAAAGTTTAAAAGGGCAAACCTGGGCAAGATTGTTGGCAAGAACTCTGTGTTGGTAGCATTAAGCAGTGTGTGGATGTCTGCCTTTTTATTGTACAAGACCTTTGGCTTTCCTGTCTAATTGTACTGTATGCCAACAGGGCCAAAGAACCAACGCCAAACCAAGGCCATATTTGTTGAATAGCTTCAGTCTGTTTTATGCTGCATTCTATTTTGTTTGTTAGTAGATTAGTAGACGTTCGGTTGGTTAGTAGACGTACGTCGTAGCAGCAGTCATATTGTGAAATGGTCATCGTAAGAATGTTGTCCCATTTTGGTTGCAAGACCATGACAACGGCCATTTTTGAACCTCTCTCACAGTGCCACTTAGGACCACTGTTTCGCTCACATTGGTCATCTTTGGTCTGGGACAGCCCAAAGTCGCACAGTGTATACCGGGCTTTAGGCAACTGTGATCAAGATGGAAAAAACTAAAAAACTCCCAGGCACACCTCTGACACGGTCTAATCCAAGGTTTTGTTTGTTTCTTAAACATGACATTCAAATAGAACGGGATCTGCATTATTTATCACAAATAGGAGTCAGCCTACACCGCCCCCCTGCCCCCACACACACCACCACCACTTTTAAGAAAAAACACACACTCAAACACAAATACATAAAGATCAAATGAATCCGAGATGAAGGCGCTTCAGTAAACAGCTGCTGTGAGATGTGCCCCTGAGGCACATTTTAAAAGAAAAAGAAAATAAACAAACGGATGAACAGGTAAAATCTGACACAACTGCCAGCAACCATCATCTACCTATCACTGAACTTGATACCCTGGCATTCCCCCCTGGAAGCAAGAACCGTTGATGCAGCTGTGCATTCATGAGCTTCTTTTCCAGCACTACTGCAGTTCCACTTACTATCAAATTTCCTTACACAGTATGCGCTACTATATGTATAAGTATATACTTTTAACCGTATATAAAATATAAAAAATATACAGTACATTTACCATATTGAGGTTACAGTTAGTAACACGTAGAGGTAGATAAAATGACCTCACACTCTTCTTGTGTGTTTTAGGAGCATGCTGACTATCCTGTCATGTGGTCCCCTTAGTCAGCTTATTGTTCTGTCAGGGCTGCTTTATGGGGACTTCTCATTACTGCATCATTGCCTACGTGGCTGTCTGACCGAGTGGGCAGTGACATGGGTGGGCATAATGGGTGCCACCTTCTAATGTCCTTCAGAGCATTTTGCGGGTCTTGTGGCAAAACAAACAAATGCTCGAACAAACAAGACATACACAAAGCAGACAAATGCTCGAACAAACCAAAGCAGACAAATGCTCGAAACAAACAAGTCATACACAAAGCAGACAAATGCTCGAACAAACCAAGGCAGACAAATGCTCGAACAAACAAGACATACACAAAGCAGACAAATGCTCGAACAAACCAAAGCAGACAAATGCTCAAACAAACAAGACATACACATAGCAAACAAAGTGAATACATTAAACAGCATTGAATGTATGCCATACATTGGACACACATAGAATGAGAAATGAAGATTTTCACAAGCTGTTCCAGATCTCATAATTTTCCTTGATGTAGCTTAATGTGATTCACTGAATTCAGCTTCCTGTAGGATTGGACTAATGACTCAGACGTTTCTTCCATTTTCTATTAATGATCTGACAGAGCTTCACAGAGTTCACTGTCTTCTTTGAGTCAGTTCCCTGATTCACAGAGGCTCACACATCAACTGGGTGCTGCCCATTATGACCAGCATCCTCTACTGTAAGCCACCGAGGAACAGCTTGGAGGTTAAAGGCATAGTCAGTGAATTAGCTGCTTTGAAACTCCCTGAAACATAGACTCCCCTCCCCTCTCCTTCAAATAATTCACATTAAGCCCTTTCCCTCACACAAAATAACATAGCCAGGTGCTGCCTTAGGACTTAGGACAAAGGACTTGTCATTAAAGGGCAACTCCTGGTCCCGGCTGGTTGGCTGCCACCTTGTTGTATTTGGTGGAAGGTTCCCAAACCAACACCTTTTTCCTGTATGTAAAGAGCCTTGGGCTGTAACAGAGGTCAACCTCTGAGCATCTACAGTACAAACACCATAGCAGACAGCATGTAAGCAGAACTCTGCCTAGTGTCACAAAACCTGTTCTCGTCCAAAAGAACAGTTTTAAGTGTGTTTAAGGGCGACTCAACCCAGGCACATGGCTTATGCGATCTCCTCATTCAGGTGCTGGTTTCTAAGCACAGTGAGTGGCCACATTAATCATATTAAGTGATGTTCAAGAGCCATAAATCACTCAGAATGAACCACTTTCACCTTTCTAATGAGGCTCTAATGTCACAAAAGATGTAGGAAACTCTCCCAAATTAGCACCTGAGTTGCTCTGCATCCAATTAACCAAGACTCAAAATCGGGAAACTCAATGGTGCAATGGCCTTTTTACTTTTACACACGACTGCTGACATTGTGCAGGCCTCTGTTTTTACATTGCTGAGCATAAAATCTACCTGGACGTCCTACAGGTTAGCTCAGCTTTAATTACACCACGGAGGTAAGCATCTGTTGCCGTGGCAGCAGCAACATCCTTCTGATTGCCAATAGTCTCCATCGCCTTGGGGGAAAACATGGGCACTCGATGATGGATAGGCGAGGTAACCATGTGTCATCATTGCCATTGCGCATCACCTGGTCACATAGTTGCATCATAAAATCCACCGATCTCAAACTCAGCGTGTCAGTCTCACCCCCTTCCCAAACATGCTGAGAGCGCATATCTCTCTCCCCTGCTTCGCCCCTCCCACCTCCCACCGCCACCACTCCTCTCCTCATTCAGTTTCTCTCACTGGTTGGCCTTTGGTCAACACCCCCCACTCCATCTCACTCTGCCTCAGAAATGACTTATGCTCAAAAAAATTTCCCTGCCATTTATGCTTGCACACAGGGATTCTGTAAAGTGCCTTGAGACGACATTCATTATTAGAGGTGTTACATAAATAAATGGCTGTGAAAACAATATAACACTGTTATGCTTCACAGTTGATAGTCTCAGGATACAGGCAGGTCGGCAGCATTAGTTCTCAGCGTAAGCTTAATTAACCTTGAAAAACCTAGAATCCTGGACCTGTTTTTAAAGGGCATTCCTCTGCCTGGGCGAAATAATCAAAACAAAGACCAACTGAGTCGACGGATGGGGAGTCGTCCAGACACAACCTTCTCCCCAGCCACCCTCACCCCAGCCACCCTCACCCCTTCTCCAAAGACACGAGGCCTCTCAATGATCCAGCTGGACAGGCTGCATCCGCTCACCTGTGTTTAAAGGGGGGCAAGGCAGCGGTGGTGGGAGAGGGGCCGTTTGTGAACGTCAGCTCCGCTTCTCGTTAACGGTGGGTGATGGCACACTTCTAGCGGCATCCAGCCACTTTCACAAGTCATAAAAGCACCGCTTTCAGCCTGGAGAGCCTCGTTAAAAACTTTTTAGCACGGGCCGCGGGCTGTCGGGCCTGTCAGTACGTATCGGGTCGGGCCCATGAAATGCTGACAGGATGAGCTATCGGGCCTTTGGTGCTTGTTGTTCTATTGCAAATGCCGGACAAGCGGAGGATAAAAAGAATGTTGCAAAGGCATTTTGAGACATTAGTCTTCTCGGAGTCTATAAACAGTGTAGGGCTTGGCGTTATGAAGTTACATTTCCATAAAATGGCAAACAAATGAGAACAAGCATAAAGACTGTGATGTGTCTAAAATTACCTCATTGAACACTAACGTCGCCTGCATTCTCCTCCTGTCCTAAATGACACTGCCCTGCTGCTTGAAACACTATTGCTAAGCGCCTCTACATCAACAGCACTGTGAGTGTGCATGTGTGTGTGTGTGTGTGTGTGTGTGTGTGTGTGTGTGTGTGTGTGTGTGTGTGTGTGTGTGTGTGTATGTGAGTGTGTCCTGTCAGCCTATCTGTATCTGAGAGTGTTTGTGTGTTCCTCCACACAGGAGGCTTCTACTGGGTGTTTGTGTGGTTGGGTTGAGTGCACTGCCCTTGAGGGTAATGATGTGACAAAGTCACTGGACCCCACAGAGCATGAGCACAATAACGCTGCCGTAACATTCTCTCTCACTAAGTAATACTGCCCTACTCATTGCAAAGAATCTCTGCATCAGCATGACTGAGCCTCAGGGAAATTTTGTTAGGGAGCCCTATTTAAATTCACATAAAGAGACAAAATGGACCCCCTCAGGATAGCAGGCCACTAGCGGAGTGAAGTGGAGTATTTGGCCTGTTGGAGGTCCATCGGTTTCTTTAGTTATTGAGAAATTAAAAGTCAGCAGAGTGACCTGAAGTAAGTCTGTTGCCTGTACAAGATCTCACTGAACTAAACCTTTCATAAAGACTGCAAAGCTGCCCTCGAAGAAAAAACCCCAGAGGGGTTTATCATAAGGGGATATTGTCCAGACATGTGTGTGTATGAGTGTGCGTATGTGTATTAGTATGTGTGCTTGCATATCTGTGTGTGTGTGACGAGGGTCAGGGGTTGCAGTATGTGTGTGTGTCTGTCTGCCTTTGTGTGTGTTGATATGTTTCTCCACACACAGGAACTACATCTTTGTGTTTGTGTGGTTGCGCTTGGGGGAAATAAAGTGACAAAGTCAGTGGGCTTTGGAGTGACACAGCGTGTAATCCACTTCCTCCTTGCCAGGAGCCAGTCTCCTCAGAAACAAGGAACAGACAGTTCATCTTCACACGAGGCTGCTAGCTTCAGATAACACCCTTTAAAAAACGACTTCATATTTCCCCACTCTCTCTTTCTCTCTCTCCTTTTCTCCCCTCCTCTCATCTTCATCAGGGTAAAAAGAAAGAGCAAAACCTCTCAAAACTCAATTACACGGTTCCTCAAAGACACCCCATCCAACAGCTGTCTCCCCCTTCAAACAGCACAACAAAGAGGAGATTTTTTACGCTAAGCATGTTCCCATTGTTTCACTCTCCACCTGGACCCTTTAGAGCCACAAACCCTTGCACTGCGCTAAATGAGTTGTAACCGCACGCCGCATCTCTCGCACTCTACTGTCTGAGTGCAATGAAAGAACAAAAGGAAGCAGCATGCGCGGTCGTTCCGCAGTTCTGCGGAAGGTTTTTCACACCGTGCCCGGGCTGCCTGTTCTCATTAGGCCCCAGAGTTGTTAGCTGTCTGCTCCAGGATCCGCGGTGTGTAGTGTGTCATGAGTTTGGACAGATTGGATTGGGGGCAAAAGCATCTGGGGTGAGAAAGCGGCGTTCGCACGTTACCAGACCGCCGCGCTACAGACGCCAGACACATTGCCACATGGAAGAGGGATGGGCAGCTGGGCCCTGACCAGGGGAGGCGACAATAATTATTACTGCAGACACACCATAGCTTGCATGAGTGCTCATACATCCACACACACACACACACACACACACACACACACACACACACACACTTGCACTTACAAATATATGAGCTCCTATTGAAATATACGCAGTCACATGTGCACACACACACACACACACACACACATACCGGCCACTCAACCATCCAAAAATAAACACACATACGCACACACCCATATTCAGATAAGCCACCAAAAGGCAAGCCATGTGGAAAGCTTACAGGAATGGTAAGCCCGGTGCACCGTAGCATCCCCAGCAGCCGTGGCTCCAGGGTCGGCAACCTGGCATCATCCGTTTTTTGCCCCTCGTGCCGGTGTGAAGCCACATATGTTGCCGCTGACATTTCCCCTCATCACGCCGCTTAAAGCCCTGACATTTCATGGGCCGGCTCCTCCCTGGGTCACCGAGTTGATAATCTTGGAGGAGGAAGCTCAGTCATCGGCCCTCGCGGTTCCGCCGCCGTCCTTCGACGACCAGAGCTGGTGACCTTTCCCTCCGCTACTGCCAAGCTGGCTGGAGCTTGTTTACACCTTCTTTCTCTTTCTCACTCTCTCTTGCGTGCACGCCCACACTGACACACAGAGAGCTTGAGGGAAGCTTGGCAGATGAACACGAAACAAATTTCGCTGGACTTGATCTCTGTGTTCTCGGGGTGTTTCAGCTTTAAGCCTGGCTCCTTGCTGTGAAGTCTGGACCTGCACCGAGATATTCATTACAGTTCGAAGCAGGAAGCCACAGGGCAAAGGAGAAGAGAGGAAGAAGGAGAAGAGGAGAAGAAACAAGAAGAGGGGAGAGGAGAACGAAAAAAAGGAGATGGATGTTATGAGGGAGCAGACAAAAGGAGGAGAGACTGAGCAGACAGTCAGGCACCAGTTTTCCCCGAGATCTGCCGTGTTTTTTTTAGGAAGAAGATGGATGGCCTGTCTCTCTGAATGATACAATGCCCTCGATTTTGTTTATTTCCTTTTTTTTGTATTCCACTCTGTGACAACAAACAACTTTAAGATATATGGGTGTCTTTAAACTCAGTCATCCAAGGCTAAATCCTTTTTTCTTTTCACCATCATCTGCTGACAGGTGCCCGCCATTTTTTCCCTTCCTTTTTAGCATAGCAGGCATTTACTTTGACAGGAGAAATAACTGCCTTTCCACAGTGGCTGCCAACCCCAGCCATCAGCGGGCTTCTTTCGCACAGATTGCGCTGAAGTTATTCCCTTCGGAGAGGAACACAGAGACAAGCTCCACAAACAACAAATGGAAACTTGTAAAGACGTACCCCCCTCGCTCCTCACACCCCCTCCCAACACTGTCACCCAACCCCATCCCTGAAATCCTCCTCTGTGACTTCTTTACCCTGCATGCTCCTCTGAGACACGCACAGCCATATGTCAGAGGACTGCTCAACACCGGTTTAACAGGGTTCCCCGTTGCCTGGCGCTTCGTTGCTATGGTTTCAGCCAAGGATGTGAGCACTCACTCCATCTGCTTGATCAACTGTGAGCTCTGAATGAGAGAAGGAAAGACTCTTTTCTCTAGAATTCACAATGCCTGTATTCTAACCCTACAGTCTCTTTCGGTTCATTGCTAGATTGGTTTTAAACATTGCTAGATTGGTAAATAAACATTGCAACCAACAGCATGAAATTCCCCTCCTACGCACATGCTAGAGGAGGCACTGCTTCACCAGAAGTACTGCTTCATCTGGTTAAGGGGCTCAAGGGCACTTTGGATTTTACTGCCACCTGAAGGTCTCTTAGCTCCAGAGCTGGTCAGAAGCCAGTAAGCTCAGGCATGTCTTCCATCTGCCCTTCAAACATGCGGGAGTGGAGGATTTCAACTCAGGAAGTGGTGACAATAATTTACAGTGAATCCCGCACAGCGCTCATCTTAGGCCTTCTTGTCTGGTGTGGCCAAAAGGCAACAAAATATTTAATTAATATAAAATCCAGTGATAAACATCATAGCAACCAACCAACCAATAAATCAACAATCAAATAAATAAATACATTTTACAAAACCCGGACAGCAAAAAGAAATGACGGGAAAAATGAGGGATGACTTATATATTCTCGTTTTGGCCCCGTACTTTGCCTAGCAGTGCTGCTTGTCATGTAAAGGTGCTGTTCAGGATGTCTGTGGAACGAAGCACATTCCAGCACCTTTTGACACCATGACACGTCAGCTTCAAAAGACACACCCTAGGGCTGTCGGGGCCATCTCATCCTGCACGCAAATGCCAGAGTCAGACAATACCGCACAGGTCGTGCCCTTTCCTTGTTAATTAAATATCACATCAAGCCGCTCCCAGAGGAATGAAGAGAGCTTGAACGCAGTGTGTTCCTATATGACTGATGAGTAGAGCGGCCAATAGCTCGAGCTGTAGAGGATCAATGGTGACACCCCAAGAGTACGTCTGCCTAATAAAGATGCCTGTGTAACTAGAGATGCTTTTCCATGAGAAAATGCAAAGTGTGATTGTTCAACAGCAGCAGATGATCGCTAACCCTTGGTCAGCAAATGACAGATTATACAGCCCCTAACACATGAGCACACAGAGTAGGCTTTATGATTAATAAAGCAGTATTCAAAGCGGGTTGACAGCCTTCATGTATTGTGTGCAATAAACTACATAAATTCCCCAATCAGGGCAAAAATCTGTTCATTTATCAAGTTCAAGGTCTAAGTGTTACCAAATATACCTATCTTCTATGCTTTCAGTGTAAATAATTGTTGATGATACTTAGATTACTTGCTTTGAAGGGGAAATATTAGAAGAATATAGACTATAGTCTTTTGGAGTCATTTATCATAACCCAAAATTGGTTGTGATAATTTTGAGACTAATACTGTCAGTTGTCAATGACTTGATTTGGAGAAAGCCGATTTCAGTCCATGCTGCTACCTTTCTGAATTTGGAGCCTGGTTGCTAGGTAAACTAAACTAAACTAGCTAAGGTAATTAAACGTGTTTTAATGCAGAGGTGTCATTTCTGTAAAATGATAACTAGCTAACTAACATAACTGGTGTTAAGTGTTGTAGACAGATTAATACTGTATGGCAAAACCTCATCAGAAAGCCTTAACAAACCAATCAGAGGCAGCAGTTTTTCACAGTATCGGCTCTTTCTTCACCCTCGGCAGGGGAGCTCAGTGGACTGACTGACCTGGAAAAGCAACACCCATAACCCCCCACCTGGTCACCCCAGCGGTAGACTGTCTGACAGCTGTCCTTCGCATCGGGGGTCTCCATGTCTCAACGGCTCTACGGACTCCGACAGCACCGCCTGATGCCTCACCGCCCACCGGTGGCCAACACAGACAAGCTGGCGGAACGTGACAGAGTGGTGTTTCTCTTCTTTTTTTCTTATTTTTCACCTCTTTTTTTTGTGGTGCTTCCTCCTCCTCCTCCTCCTTTTTTAACAAAGAGAGGGGAGATGTGTAAACAGAGCTAATTGGATCAGCCAGGGCAGCAGCCCAACCACAAGAGGTAAAGCCAATTATTTTCTGAAATAAGTCAAATTAATGGCACCGTTAATGAGCCCATAATGAAATATCTCAGCGATGTAGAAGAGGGGAGAGGAGCAGTGTGACAGGGTTCTAGCTGTTCATAAACCTGAAACAGCAATGGGCATATCCCTAACATCATTCTATATTCCAGCAACACACTCCCCTGACTCTCCTTGACCATTGACCAGTGAACCTGCGGAACACTCTCAGACCCCCTGCCCACCGCATAATTACCCATGAGCCTTTGCAGCAGGAAGCAGGAGGACAGAGGCTGCCATCACGCATAGTCTGTCTGCCCACAGTGCCAGCCTAGATTTGTCAGGGTGAGTGTTAGCACTGCGGACCCCGTCACGCCGCATGACCTGCAGACCCCGTCACGCCGCATGACCTGCACGCCATGCATCCAGCAGCGCTCTAAGGCCAGAGTGTCTTTAGATTAGATAAGATTCAACTTGATTGCCCTTAGGCAGAGGTACAAAACCAGTGAAACGCAGTTAGCATCGAACCAGAAGTGCAAAAGAATAGTATTATTCACAGATAAGTGCAGGTATAAATAAGTACTAAGTGATGCTATATGCTATAGTGATGCGTACAGTATGTACAGTGTTATTGACAGTGGTGAGCAACATATATGCAGATTATTATATCTGTATAATATGTACAGGTGAAGTGGAGAGAGTTGGGAGGAGAAGTGTATGTATAAGGATTGTATGTACAGTACAGACAAAATATGTACAATTGGTTGTATGTACAATAGAAATAATAGAAATCTGAACGTAGAACGTGAAAAGTTCAGCCTGTGCAAGAATGAGCAGTGCAAATATAAAAGTACTCTTCACATTAATCGCAGTGCACTACTGAAGCACACAGCCTCCACTTTAAAGGCGACGGGACACAGGAAAGTCCCAGATTTGTGCTTTAAGAGTGAAGATACTCTTTTGTGTCACACCGCGGGGCTCTGAAAGCATCAGCACAGCCGAGCAAGGAAATCGTTTTAAAGGTTTCAAACTGTCCGACTGTGAGTCATTCAAGACTGCCGCGACACAGGGCACAGGACAGAGGCCATCAAAAACTATCATCTTTTTTAAGTGCAGTTCCACCAGCCGACCAAAAATACATATGGGCACTCACTGCCAACAAAGGTCCTGACCTCTGGGAGTTTGTTCTAAGTTTGTTCGCCTCTTTGTCACACCATGTGTCTAAGTCAGATCTGAGACCAGGGACATGCTCTGCTTTAGTGTGGAGGAAAAATGTGTGGATTGTCTTGTACTGCTTCCCATTGCCAGCCAGTGTTTGTGTGCAGCTAATGTGACAGATACATATGATGCATATGAACACCAAGAAGTGGCTGCCAAGTCTTAATTTATTCGTCTTTCTTCAACACACATTCTTTACCTCCTCTTCTCCTTCTACCCACCACATGTCTTTGTTATTATGTTATAATCTGCCACCGATCATGCCAATTGGGACACATAAAAATAAACCGCTCTTGTCCTAGTGCCTTGAACACAAAAGGAAATTAAAGAGGGGAGAAAAGAGAAGAGAAAAAAACCCATTGAGATTAAAATGGCTGTCAGATGCTGCAGGCTATTTTTGTCTGGAGGAGAGCGAAAGAAAAACGATAATGTTTTGCCAGGAGAACAATGTGGTGCAATTTGCAGTACCCTGTGCAGCTTCAACTGTTTCATCAGCGTCAGAGAGAAACAAGAAACGAACGCGGCGCAATTACAAAAGCGCCAGCAAATGAATGCGCCATTATTCTCCGACACTGACATGGCGGCGAATCACAACCGACACGCCTCTGGTAAACATCCCATCAGCCCGAGGGCAGGTACAACATGGCAGCCTCAGCTTCTCCTCTCGTCTCTGATCCCTTCTGCCTGCTAGACAGTCCAGGGGGACGGGGTGATAAATATACTGCATCGGTTTATTACCCCTGAGACCTGTGGGGGTATTAACCACCTGTAGGCCCAGGAGAGAGAGGGCAGGAACCAGGGAGGCGAGACAGACATGAAAGAGTCTTGGAGGAGAGATGGAAGCTAATGCTCTCTTGCTGAGTTCTACCTTGCTCAAGACAGAGGATGAAGTGAGTGAGGAAAGGGAAGAAAGTTTGAAAGAAGAGAGACAGAAATAGAGAGAGAGGGGTAGAAAGGGGGAGTGGAAGCTATATAGAATCATACCATGATCAAGCACTTTTTGTCCTAGCACAAATGCTTATTATTTCTACATGATGGGTCCCAATCATGGCACCAACACTGACATTGTATTTAAATCCTCATTACCAAAAAGTCTCCGATCCCTGCTAGTTTGATTGGCTCTGATTACTAACATTCAGGCACAGCCAGAGCACTTATTCACACAGCTAAAGAACACACCAACTACAATAATAAAAGGAGGAATAGAGCCTGGAAAAAAGGGGAAAAAAAACACTTAAGGAAAAATAAATACATCTGCACTGAGCAACAGGCCGATACTGAGCACTGATGAGAGATCATTCTGGAAAGCAACAAATGCCCTGAAGTCTGTTTCTGGTGAAGGGAAACAAACCAAGCGTAGGGTGGCAGAAGTAAGAGTCACTGAGAACAGAGGCACGACGGGCACGGCTCCACTCCGCATCAGGACCACATCCGCTCCAGAGTCGGTGCACATGGCCCCAGTTATTTCCAAAGGCCTGATGGGAATGGGGTGGAATGAAACAACAGACACACACTGCAGTGGTCTGGAATGTAATTATGGCCAAGGAAATCGTACTTCGCCCCGTCACACACACCGTTCCTCGCCCCATCACACACACTGTTCCTCGGCCTGCGCCCCCAGACCCCTTCTCCGTGTGGCCCCAAGCCAACCTGTTGACGGACTGCATGTTTAATATCCTCTGCTGGCAGATGCTGATTACATAGCAGGGCCTGGCAGGATTTGTCTTTCTCTGAATCCGCTGCACCGTACTGTTATGCATGTTTACACACCTGCTGCTGTCGTGAGTGAGCCCGACATCTCAAGGGCTTCCTTGGAGCCAATATTTGTTTGCTTGCTTTTGAAGTGTTGATGAACGGGGGAAAAAAGTCACGTAGTGAAGCATTTAGAACCCACCCGGTCTGTCACAGCGAGTGCAGTTTGAACGTGCTTTCAAATTTGGCGACACCGTAACAACACGACAGGATGAAAGGTGGAGGGAGGGGGGTGCTCTAATGGCCACGTAAATGTTCACTTGCACAAGGTAATAGTGCCCACCTCGTCAGGGGGCATTGTGGGTAAGTACAATGGATGTGTCACGGTCCTCTGCTTTGTTTTTGTCCGCATCCATCCTCAACCCGTGACTCCTACGTTGCCATGGATACCATCGAGCCGTGTGTGCCAGAGGTGAGACTGGGCTTTTGGCTGCCTCTGTTCAACTGCATCTCCCAAAACAGCAGCATCCTACCAACGAAAAGGCCTCTGTAAGAGACCCACTAAAACGGCAGTTGTAGGCAGCCACCGATGAAGTGGGTATGTTCAAATATCTGCTTTTGTTTTTGTTGAATTACTTCACATTTTGTAGATTTAATCATCATTTTTAAAAAGTGACAGAATTGGTTCTGAATTGTTTCAGATTGTGTTAATGGGAATGTATGACTGTTTTAGGCCATTATCTCATATTTTCTGATCTTAATATTAGATCATGAACAGATTACAAAATCACATGCGGGGTCAAAACCATATTTATGGTGTCACATGGCCATCATCCAAATGTTCAATCTCTACAAGAGCACAGCGTCACTATCAGAGAAAGAGAGAAGCAAGATATGAGAGAGACAGAAAGAATGAAAGAAAGGGAGTGAGATGAGACAGAGAGTGTTTAAGAGAGCAAGAGGAAAGAGAGAAAGAGCAGAGTGAGGGAAAATATGAAGGAGATAGCAAGATGAAAGAGAAACAATTTATGTGAGAGATAAAGAGAGTGAGAGAGAGAGTCAGCTATTCGGTGGCCCATTCGTACAAAGGGTCGTGATGGCGATGCATCAAGGCTGAACAGGTCCAATAAGCAGCCTCTGATGGAATGATAGATGGGCCTGACAAGCCATGTTAAACAGCAGGCCTCTCTCTGGGGCCTCAGGGCACGGGCAACCTGCCCAAACTACCAGTGAAAGAGGAAAGGCTTTGCAAGTAAGTGTGTGTGTGTGTGTGTGTGTGTGTGTGTGTGTGTGTGTGTGTGTGTGTGTGTGTGTGTGTGTGTGTGTGTGTGTGTGCGGTGTGAGTGAGTGAGTGTGTATGTTTGTGTATGAACATGTGTCAGTGTGTGCACTTGCATGCACAGTCTCAGAGGTGTTGTCTTTTGCTATACTTTCCTGGGTTCATGAGTCACCTTTCAGTCTCCCTCTGGTGCTAGACTATTGGCTCCATAACGCTCGTTCTACACGCAACATTACTCAGTTGTTCTACGGAGGCCTGGATAGCGTCCCAGATTTTTGGATTAGGGTTCTATGCATATGAAACAACATATTAAATTTCAGACTTAGACTGCAATCTTTCCATTCTTTCTGTCTGGGATTGACTCCCAAAATCCCCAATGAAGGGGGGGGGCGGGGAATCCAAAGGTGAATTAGATTTGTCATTCTGCTACAGTAGAGTGAGATGAGCTTCACAAATGGAGGACAGCATGATTGTGTTGATTCCAAGACTGCGCACCAACACCGCTCCCATGTGTATTCAGTAAGTATGTCTACGAGAAAAGGACACAGTGTCAAATCATTCAGAAGAGGCAGACAGGGCCTCTCATTTGTTTTGGTTGAAATCAAGTCAACCTTATTGCTATTACGGAAGTAAGATGGATGCCTTGGTGACAACATTAGAGACAACACAAGGTACTAATAATAAAATCATACACGTAAGGATATTTTATATATATAATTTATAATAATTAAAATAAACACCATGATTATTCATGTTAATTCTCATTTAAAAATCATCAAGATTTGAATGACAGTGGGCTAAGGGGCAGGAGCACTTCATTAGTAGATCTCTGCTTTGACCTTTCCACTCTGGAATTGCTCATGGGGTCAAAGTTCACTTTATCTGTCACTATACTGAGCCAATAGGAATGGAAATGGTGCATGAAAAAGTGAGCCTCCCAGTGAATGCTGGGAGGTGAGTCAGCAGTCTATTACTGCTGATCAGCTGACCTCTGATCAATAGTTCCCATTACAGGACACTCCCACACATGATGAGGGCTCTCACTGTCAGAGGTCACGACCCCCCTCGGAGGATACAAAACGATGATGCACTCTGAGGCCAGTTCATTACAGGAGGCCACAGCACAGAAAATTGGTTGTCATATCTCGGCGCCTCAGAGTGTCTTTGATGTGAGGAGGTTGAAAGAGAGAGAGACACACAGAGAGAGAGAGAGAGACAGATAGAGACACACAGAGAGAGAGAGAGAGAGACACAGAGAGAGAGAGAGACAGAGAGAGACACAGAGAGAGAGAGAGAGAGAGAGAGAGAGAGAGAGATTGTCAGTCAGAGACCCTTCTTCTCCTCCAGAGAGAGAGAGAGTTAATGCCATGTAAAAATTGACAGAGCTGGTAAGAAAGGGGACCTTAGGTATCCTCTCTGCCTAAAGCACATGGAGGCAGGAAGTCTAAAGCTCAAACTGCAAGAACGGATACAAGAAAACGGTAAAACAACATAGGACATTTGGCGCCTTATTATTGGTACTAGTCATGCACACTCATGTCTCATGTGTTTCAGTGTTCTGCAGTGCAGATGGAAAAGCCTTCTGAAGACTGAGACTGTGACCTCCACACTGTGATTGCGCAGTAGTTTCAATTACATTCAGCTCTGATCTCCCTGAAACGACTCCAGGTTTCAGCTGTACTGGGTTCAGAGAGGAGAGTGTGTGTCTGTACAGGAGAGATAGAGGGAGAGAGAGAGAGAGAGTGAGAGAGAGAGAGAGAGAGAGAGAGAGAGAGAGTGTGTGTGTGTGTGTGTGTGTGTTTGTGTGTGTGTGTGTGTGTCAAAGAGAGTCAAACGCAAAGAGACTAGTGTGTATGGCGAGAGCCCTAAAGGTACCATAAAGGGAAAAGGGGTTTGTGTGAGGGCTTACGGGCAGGATATTACTCTATTTGCCAGTCCCAGATCTGGAGGCAGCTCTCTTTCTAGGTCTGCCTGGTTTTTATGCATTGCTGACTGTTGTACGAAACATGACCGCCCACCAGCCATAGAAGTCAAACGGCACACATTTGTAACGGCCCATTGGGACTACTTCCTGTATGCATCTTCCTGCCCCCACCCCCACCCCCACCCCCTCAGAGCTTGGTTATCCCTCCCTAGGATCGGAGCCCAGGGGGAGCCATTTCCTAAATCTCCCAGTGCAGCCGGCTAAAAAGGGCAGCCCATTAACTAATTGTGTTACACTAAACAAGAGAAAACAGATCAATTACTGCGACTGTGTGGGTTGCCTGGGTTACACAACCGAGAGAGAGAGGGGAGCAGTGAAAAAAAAGAGAGTGAGGGAGAGAAACAGAGATAGCTAGAGAGAGAGAGAGAGAGAGAGAGAGAGAGGGAGAGAGAGCAAAAGGTATGTTGGGCAGGGGACTAAGGTGGGAAGGTTGTCAAACTTATTGTGAAATAGCACAAGAACACACACAACAACCGTACTCACAGGAACAGTAGGCACAGACACGTCTATAGCTACTTATCCAAGACAGTGGACAGATGTGGAGACCCTGGGGGGATAGTGTGGCGATAAAAATAGCAGATTCCCCCACAGAACCAAATGGTACGGCTCATTATTTACCCAGTTACTTTTACAGAGCATCCTGTCTTTTATTTAATGAAAGAATAACCTGCTTAAAGCTGCTGAACCTACAACATTTTTTTTTTTTTTTTTGTTAACGGTGACGTTGGTGTGTATTTATGTGCCTATATGTGTGTGTGTGTGTGTGTGTGTGTGTGTGTGTGTGTTTTTGAGTGTGTCTGTGTGTATGTGTGTGAGTCAGACACAGTGAGAGAGAGGGGAGGGTCAATGCCTCCGTTGACATCTGCAGTTAACACCCGTCCCTTCTAGTAGCTTTGATGCTGCTGCCTCAGTTATGTGAGTTTTCGGAGTACCGTTTTGTTTACGGACATTGTGCTTTTGAAAAGCCGTTGTGCCCTTGATATCTCCAGTCAGTTGCATCCTGCTTTCTTCAGTGCACTCTCGGTTGACATTGGAGTCTGATTCTCTGTGCATTTCATTGTTGTTGTTATTGTTGTTGACTTTCTCCCTCTCTCTTTCTCTCAATCATTTCTGTCTCTCTCTCCAGCTGAATCATGGAAGGATAGAAGGTTTAGCAATAGATATGTGCTCAGCATGAAGAGTGATGCCTCGACATCATAGGTGTATCCTCAAAGAAGGAAACAAGATGATCAATGATCATTGCACATTGTTCAATTATAATTGTAATTGATTTTGCATCAATTTGATCAATAAACTAAATGAATCACGTAATTTCTTTACCCACCTCTTTCCACATCAAAAACAACTTCATAATCACAGGTTTACTTCTTGATAGGTGCACGCTCTTGACACCTGCAGGAGTGTCTTCAAGGCCAGCGCGTTGAGAGTGAAATTCCTCTCAACCGGTTTGATGTTTTAGTCATGGCGTTGAGAGAGCGCTCAAAGGCATCCATTACACTCCACACTCACTGGCAGAAAAAGCACCCGTGCTCTTTGAAAATCGAAAAAGAAGCACTGCAAAGTCAAAAACAAAAAAAAAAGCATTTCACTGAACTTGTGCTGACGGCGGTCACTTCGATGGACCCCTGCCGTCCACTTTTCCACCAGTAAACAGTAAAGTCAACTTTGAGTTTTACTCAGAAGGGGGTTCAGTGCTGGGCCCATTGCCCCTTGCCTCCTTGGTATACTGTATGTAAGAGGATCATTGGCAGATGTTTGCCTCTGACGGACCAGAAGGTTTGAAGCTGAAGGCTATAAAGGGGTGCAGTCTACTGCTGAGGATGTTGCCCTCTCCTTGTCAATTTTCACAAATTATGTGCCAGAGAGGTAAAAGCATATCTGCATAGCTGATAGTTGATAGTTGGTCAAAAATTATTGAAAAAATAGTCAAATATGTCCTTGCACGTTTGAACTCCAAAGCAGCTATTTTTCCATTTATTTTGTTTCATTTCAAAGGACCAATGTCTCTGCTACCTAGAGCCTTAGTCAGCGTACTCACAAATCAGCCACAAACCCACTGCCGCTGGGATGATCCTTTTCCAAGAAGCCATTGATTGTGGCAGATCGCTCTGAGGATCAATACTGACCTGCTCTGTTAAAAGCCTGGGTCTTTAACCCACAAACAAAGCTCTCTGCTATGGCATCAGACATTGCTTTTACAGCCTGGCTCCTTAATTATGAATGGCGGAACAGCAGACTCCATATAGTTTTAGGGTTGCTATAAAAAACATACACAGCGTCTACACGATGGGTTGTACATTAACTCACCACACATGCTTCTATCCCTCGATAGCTCTCCTTTCTCATTCTTTACAACTGTTTACTGCCCTTCCCTCTCCATCCATCTCAGCCTGCAGGAAACATGTTCACAATGCACAACATGTCCTGAAACAGTAACGAATAGCTTTTGTGTTAGCGCGCAGAGGCCTCGTTAGCCACTGGGATAACTAGCAAGAGGACATCCAAAGCTGGTCAGATGCCCGATCTCTGCCAAGAGAGCGGGGCCGGTCGAAGTGCGCTCAGCACTTGGCCAATTAGGGCCTTCGGTAACAAAGGCGAGCTCAGAGGAGATAAAGTTTCCCCCTTTATCAATCAGCCACAAGTGCACTCGGGCCGCTCCCCTAAGGGGGTTGGTTTCAGCCCTAAAGCACGGCGAGGCCGACGCATCATAGAAAGTCGAAGGGAAAGAGGGAGGGAGAGATGGAGGAAAAGAAAAAGAGATAGCAACAGAGGAGTTTTGAGGAGACAGAGAGACGGTTCTGGCTTAATGAGGCCTTGGAGCACAGATGGCGGATGTGAGAGCAGACAAAGAGAGACATAGCGTGGAAGACGAGCGATAGGAGAGAGGAACCAAAGGCATTAACAACGCGCGTAACAATATGCCAAATTTAATTTGCTTGGTGGAGACCAAGATGGGCGTCGGGGGGGGGGGGGTTGATAAACTAACCCCAACAACTCACAAGTTGTTGTTATTTCACTTTCCCTCTGTCTTTCTTATTGTCTAGTGTAGGGTGCGGATTCAGTTTTGGCTAATTTAAGATCAAGCTAGAGCCCTATCTGATTCACAGTCTCATTAACGAGAAGTTCAGAGTCCTCTCAGAAAGTATGGGCCACTGCTTAGACACAGCAGACAAAACATTCGCACAAAGAGGTAGAGAGAGAGAGAGAGAGAGAGAGAGAAAGAGAGAGAGAGAGAGAGAGAGAGAGAGAGAGAGAGAGAGAGCATAATACGGATGGGAATATGGATGGGACGGAGACTAATTAACCATAAGCACTTGCTCTGAATATTCATCAATGACTGAAGGACAACCAAAGCCTTCACGTCCTAGTCTCCTTGATTTCCACTGATGAAGCTTGACAGCAGGACGGCCAATCACACTGTTTCCTGCTGCGACACGTCAATCACAAGCCTTTTGTGATTTTCTTAAGAGCGCACAGCCACGGGTATAATCTGCTAATGATGAATAAAGCACTTATCCGCCTGCTGTTTCATACATGTTGTTATACCCTTACTCTTTTCTCCTCTATTTTTCTACCTTTCCCTAACTAATAGTACTGCGTTTACTCTTGTATGAGCCAATTATATTTGAGGCTCAATGTATAGCGATGAATAGCTTACCTTCGAAGAACCACTACATATTAATAATACCCGCACATATGATATTTGGGTCATACTTTAGTTGGATGGTCCCCTTTAGACAGGTCTATAGATGCTCTATATAAAGATGGTCTATATAAAAAACTATCTGTTGAAATTTTGTAAACTACAATGTATGGTTATGGTTGGGTTTGGTTAATGTGATGTTCAGTGAACAATTACAAAGACGGCACTTCAATTTCAGCAAACCATCTGAAAGAGTCTGTAGGCGGACTACCCAAATAAAGTGTTATTGCCGATATTTCCATCTCTCGAAACAACAACCTAATTCTAGATCACATGAACATGCATATCATGCAAGCTGTCGCTAAGCACTCGTCTTTATTATGTTGTTAAAGTTTCACCACTAGATTAAAGGTTTGCGTGGAAGTTGGAACTACTGATTTCCATTCATGACCGCTCTCTCCTCATCATGAATCAGCAAACCCCTTTCATCAGGGCACCTGGGGCTCAGGCCAGATACACTTTGATCTTCTGAGAAAAGTAATTTCTGAATGACAAAAACAGCTACAAAAGCTTTAGCCAAAAACAATCAAACAAAAAACAAACAAAAAGACAGACAGACAAACATGAAGAAAAAGAAACAGACATTGCGACTCCTATTCAAGAGAAACACACTTCTCTCTCTTTTCTCGTAAAAAGCCTTTGTAATCCCAGACTGGCGGGTGATGGAGTGAGTGTTTGTCCAAATGAAGTCATGGCGGCGGAGCAGCCTCACTGCTCTGGCGGAGGCCTTAGGTGGTCACGCTTGACTGAATGAGCAGATCAAGAGAGGACAAATGAGTCGGGTTGTAAGCCTTAGCATCTTTGCATAAGCCACTATTTATTCAGGGTAATTCACATTGAGATTTTCATTGCAATTTTTCCAAGGCGCTGGACACTGTGTAGCAAAAAGATCAAAAACCTGACGGGAGACTGTAAACATACTGGAAAGCGAGATAGAGAGAGAAGAAAGGAGTACTACCCCATACAAGCAATTTATTTTGCGAAAAACAAAAATACATCCACAAATAAATCATTCATAAGGTCCCTCTCATGCTTGTGCCTGTATGTTGACATCAGCATGTGAACCCTATGAACCTTATGATTTTGGTCTTTCTTTCATATGAGACAAAGGATTTTGATGAAGGAATCGTTATTGAATCGTAACTATCATTGTTTTTGAAAGTAACAGATAGCCTAGTTTATTTTCGATGCATATGTTATGGTGCATTCGAGACAACTCGGAATTCGGAACGTCTGTATTTCCCAGCTCCGACTTCAATGCGTTCGAGCCAAATGCAAACACAATAATGTGGTGATGACTCATCAATGGATTTTCCTTCTATCTGCTGGCTGTGACTAATTAGGTACGACTTTTTTCTTGTTCATTTTAACACACTGCCTCTTCATGCATGTTCTCAAACATTTTAAAAAAAAATGTCACCTCTGATATAGTCAAGATCTCTGTTAGGTTTGTTGCCATATTGATAACAATGTCAAATTGATTAAATGACGCACCCCACTGAAGCCAGAGCTATGTGTTCAAGTGGCGTTCTAGCGCAATTGGAGTCCAAACTTTCTGAGTGGTCTCTAACGTGCCATAATCGGTGATGCTAGATGCTATATTAAACTTCCATATAAAAGTAATTTTTCTTTTCTAAAACCAAAATACATCCACAAATGAATCATTCACAAGGTGCTTCTCATGCTTGTGCCTGTAAGTTGACATCAGCATGCGTTCCCTTACGGACCTTATATAAGGAAGGCGAGTGTCTCTAACACGCCATTATAGGTGACGCTAAATGCTATGTTAGCGCTCACCCCTCTGGTTCCGCAGTGCCAGATTGCTATGCAAAAGGACCCGCTGGGGCTCCATTATGCCGCCTCTGTTTGTTTCAGTATAAACAAGCAAAGGCAGAATAAAGAGGGGTCCTCTAAGCGTGATTATTGCGGGATCTCTGTGTAAAAAATGACTCGAGTCTGCTCTGAGCCTTCATAAGATTTCATCATGACCACAGAGGGCCTTTAAAGAACACACGGAGACCATGATACTTAACATCATTGCATTACCCAAGAGTTGGACAGCTTAATTTATTACTTCAGTCTCGATAAAAGGGGAGAGTGATTAGAAAAAAATCTGAGTAAGATGGCAACATGGCAAGAGAGAGAGAGAGAGAGAGAGAGAGAGAGAGAGAGAGAGAGAGAAAGAGACCGAGTGAGAGAGAGAGAGAGAGAGAGAGAGAGAGAGAAAGAGAGAAAGAGAGTGTGCATAAAAGTAATTTCATCCATTAACACTGCAGCCTGTCCTCCTGTGGCAGTTAACGCAGGAGCACTGAACGCTGCAAATTTGAACTCATCCAAATTAAAGTGGGTCACCACTATGCTCTTGCAGAGTGAATAAACTACTGGAGTGAGAGTGTGTGTGTGTGGGGGGGGGGGGGGGGACACTGGCCCAGAGGAAGGCCATCACAGGTTCAGGGGGGATGGATGGGATTGAGAGTACAGTGGCTGGTGAGGGACATCCAGCTCCTGCGGGAGGGAAGAAGAGGATAGACTCTTAATCAGTGGCCTATTCCTGGGGCGGAGTGGGCATAACTGCTCTTCTCTCCTTTTCACCGCTGCTGTTTCCCTGATGCCTGTGAGTGTCCTGCAGCCACCAGCTCATGCCACTGACTGAATGTCTCTGCCTTTTTCATTCACACAAAGACCTACACACACTCTCACACACACACACACACACACACACACACACACACACACACACACACACACACACACACACACACACACACACACACACACACACACACACACACACACACACACACACACCACACTCACACACACACACTCTATCTTTCCTTCACACATTGAGACACCAAGAAAGGATGAAACAAACAACCCCCACACACACACACACACACACACACCCACACATTTCTCTACTCCACACAGTGATAATCACTACCCTCTCTTGCAGGATAAGCCAAGGTCACCATGGTAACTCTCAGTGTCTTCTATTATTGTGACGAGGTGGAGAAAGGTAACAAAGTGACCACAGCAACCCTTCCCTTCAGCACTCTGGGTGTTGATCAGCTATCAACGTCAACAAAGTGTTAGCTTTTCTGTAGGCTACGAAGAGCAACGCTGGGTTGGTAAAGCCTTGTTGTTGGCTCTGACGAGGTTGTACTCGCCCAACTCAACCCTAGCCCATAATTAGAGCAGAGACTCATCTGTGGCTATGGTAAGGGAAGAGGGACAAATTGCTGAGAGCTCCACAGAGTGGGACATTTCATCAGCCGTTCACCTTGCTGGGGTCAGTTGTCAGTGTGTTTCCTATTGGCTGCTACTCTACCCAGCTCAATGGCAGGATCTCAAAGCTTCAGACAAACAGGAGTGGAGTAGGTTTGACAGGCTGCTCACTGACAAAGCCACTGAACTTCAAAACGGCGCTTTTGAGACCTGCCATTTTGCTCAGTTATGAGGTGATATTTCATCTAATGTGTACTAGCTCCTGCTGTCGGATGTTAAAACATTCACAACAAGGTGGTGAAAAGGGTTGCAATGTTGAGGAAATATGATAAACAAGCACTTCAGGTAGTATGTTATTCTTCTGGTATTTTACGGCATGATGTTACATCATTAATTTATTATGGGGCACCGTGATGAATAGCTATAATCCTCTGAGAGCAACACTGAAGCCTTGTCATAGGCACTGATCATCACAATAGAGCTGTCATTACCAATATGGCGCTTATTCACACTCTTTTTAACATCTCTCCAGAATATGCTTCCTACATTCAGAGTCCATGCACCATCATAAATTATTCAGCATACG
>NC_045162.1:12627821-12642821 GCF_900700415.2 Clupea harengus | reverse complement strand
TGGAAGTCTTGTTTTACGAGTCTATGCGAGAGTATGGAAGTCTTCTTATACGAGTCTATGAGAGCTTATGGAAGTCTTCTTATACGAGTATATGGAAGTCTTCTTATACGAGTCTATGAGAGCGTATGGAAGTCTTCTTATACGAGTCTATTAGAGAGTGGAAGTTGGCCATAAATGACTGTATTTGCTGTTTTTGGAGAGTCTTCTCTGTCTTTCAAATGAGTTGTTGGGGAGTCTTCATGGGGTACGATTTTAAGAAAATATTTTTACTCTTTTTTCCAGTTATATGGAATCTCTATAACATCCATATGCACTAGCTTGGGAAGTATTATGATTAGCATGTGATTAATATATTAACATAATATCACTTGGTACCAACTGTCAACTTGTGACATGAAGCTGTTTTGAAGCTGTTCACTTTGTGTCACGAATGTTTTAAATCTAAGACGAAAGGCACCGAGTTCACTCTACGCTATCAAAAGGCATGACAAATCATAAAAATGTCATAAAACTTTTGACTGAGTTCAACAAGGTCATGGGTCTGATATCTACTGAGCACACATACTGATTAAATTGTTTATCTGCAATGTACCGTAAGTCGCTGTAGTTAATTTACAGTACATTTATTCTTCTGATGAATCTATATGTAATTTACAAGATTTCCGAGAACAAACAACCAATGATACCATACGACCGATATCAGTCATAAAACCAGTTTCCAGCCTTCTACAGCTGTGCTTCAGTCTGTAACTCTTGATTCGTTTCGGTATCGACCAATGTCGAGGCTTGTTTCAGGCCTATCCGCAAACCTTGAGACACATAATCAGCATTAAGACAATACAGCTTAAGAGTCCTGGAGGGCCCCTAGAAACCCTGCCTCGTGCGCGCGCTCCTAATTACTACCACTCCAGCAACGAAAGCCAGGCCGGCTTATTGACACCAAGACCCCTGCTGGAGAACGTCCCGGCAATCTGGAGCACAGATGATTAGACAATTACACTGGGGCAGCCATGCCAGGTAATTACTTGTCCTTTGCCAAGATGGCCTCCAATGCCTTAATTGTGTACCACTCCATAGATACACTTCTGTTACACAGTGTGTGTGAGTGTGAGTGTGTGTGTGTGTGTGTGTGTGTGTGTGTGTGTGTGTGTGTGTGTGTGTGTGTGTGTGTGTGTTTGTGTGTGTGGAGAAGAGTGAATGTACAGGCTGTTGACAAAAGTCGTATTATGTGTCAAGGAGGTATCAAGGACACCTATGAGTCTGATTGTGCCCAGTGTTCTTCTGGTGTATTCCCTCTATGACTAAAACAAGCTAAATTTCAGTACTGGTTTTCCAACGTGGAGCTGTAGCTTACTGTGCAGATTTTAACAGGCTTCCTAAAAATTCAATTTGCGCTGTACAACCTACTCACGTCTCAGATAGTGTTTACCCTTTTCCATCTCATTTGGGTAATTTGGTGATCCACTCAACCGATTGTTTTGCCGAGAACTACATTTCCATAAGGCGCGACAGGGTGCTTTTTAAATGTGCATTCAGAGTAGAGAATCTACAGGAGCCTTGGACTCCTTAGCCAAAACACTAGGCCTCAATGTTTCTCTACAGGTGCATATTTCTCTAAACAGCAGAATTATATTTTCAAAAGGGAAAAAAGGCAGCATAAGTAAAAGAAGTAAACAAAGAAAGAAGCACAAATCAAGCATTTCTCCCTCAGGCCTCTCCCTCACATAAACAATAGAGTGGTTAGCCGACGGATAGCGGTAATTGCTTTGCTATGCTACGTAGAAAAGGAGAAAACCAACTCTCTTTCTCTCGCTCTCTCTCCAGCTCTTCAAGTTAACTCTTCAAGCCTACTGAGAAGAGAACAACTAACATATCAGGTCAAATCCATCCAAACAGATGTCAAAAAAGAGAAGAGAATATAATGAAATTAAATTAAATAAAAGTGAAAGTTTGAAAATGAGAAAAGACAGACACTGAAAACTGGGGAAATCAAGATGGGAGGAACAAAGAACAAACCGGGATGGAGACAAAGGGAAAAATATTGATCAAAATCATGAAAAAAGAGAGAGATGCAGAGTATAATGGAGAAAATACAACAAAAAGCAGAGGCGACGACATGCGCTCCGTTAAAATCAGCAAGAGAGACACGTCACTCAATTAATACACCCTAACAACCACCCCCCCACCCCCCCTCCTCCTACTCCCTTCCTCCCTCAGGCTTCGAGGGATCAACACCTCCTTTCCACTCTGGGGGGCAGCTACACCTCCATTGTGGGAGGGTGGGGGCTTCTGAGCCCCAGGTGATCTGAGTGCTCTGTCAACACTAATGGAGCCAAATTAGCATTTTAATTGGGCCTTTACCTTTTACAGTAGTCACAATTCGCAGACAGGGCTGCCGTTTGTTCAAACAGAAAGGAAAAAAAGAGTTGAGCAAGAACAGATAATAATGCGAAGTCCTACCCTGTAACACACGTTTCGTCTCCCCTGGAAGTTCTGTTTATTTCCACCGTTACCATAGCAATAGCCACACTGTGATATTTGGTGCAGTGAGCAAGTCAACGTGAAGAATTAAAAATAGTTTTGCCTCATTTGAGCAGTTGAGGAAAAAGTGTTCACATAATTTATGTCAGATTTAAACGCGGATTCACGTGATGTACTTTAAATGTCTGTTTGACCATGCTGTGTGGAGTCTCTTCCCATTCATTTAAAATGAAGATTAATCTTCTTAACCTTCAATAGCTGCCCAGTGGCATTGCCAAGATGGAAGATGGCAAGATTTGCCTTTATATTAGATTAAGTACAATTTTCCTCAACGGGTCTTTCTCAAAGGCAAAGTTTGACTGTTTAGACAACAATGTCTTTCAAATATAAGAAAAAAAGACAGTGTATCCTAGAAAATACCATGGTTGGGTAACATTAACATTCTCCCGATATGTTAGGCTAATAAGCGTAGACAAATGTATGCATGTTAGCATTATGAGGACACACCCCAGCATTGCACTAATCCACCAATGTTTGCGCTTAGAGTCTTGCCAATGTTGTGACATTAGAAAAATGATTTCACCAAGTTGTGCATGTATGCACTTGTGTGTATGTGTGTATGTGTGTGTGTGTGTGTGTGTGTGTGTGCGTATGCGCTTGTGTGTTCATCATGGTGAGAAACAGCCAGGTAGGTATGGCTTCGCTTGGAACAGCCAATAAAGCACTAAAGCTCTCCAAAGCTATGGGATTAACAATGGAACCGGGGGAAAGAAAACAAACAAAAGACATTGAAATTCCTTGTTCGAGATTCAAAAATTATAAGAAAAAAAGAGTTCAAAGTTATAAGAAAAAAGTAGCACAGCTTTGACGGTCTACACTTAAATCTGGCATAGGCTGACTACCTGTGTCAAAGCTTTACTTTAATCCACTGTGCCGGCGTCTAAAACACTTAGACTTTCCCTGTTGTGCCAATTACTGCAAACACCTCCAAAGAGTCACTTTCAAACTGTCTGAGCAATCATCTCTTCTGAACCTGCAGCTGGTTAAATTAAGCCAAAACAAGGCTGCTTCCTTTTCAGTGCAATTTAAAACAGACTGAGGCCTGATACAGTGAGTGCAGTAAAAAGGAGAACAACTGATTTAGTGAATATTTCCACGTGTGTCAAACATAGCTGTTATTAAGGCAAACTTTAGTAATTAGCTCCGATTGATCCAGAGCAGAACCAATTATGGAGTAGCACGCAGGTCCCCGATCCGCTTCCATCTGTGGGGCCAGATTCGGCTAATGCCTTCTGCCACACCGAGAGCTTCGCTAAGTGGTTTCCCTTCACAGAACCTCTGCGGACACGCACAGGACCACTGCTGATTTTCTGTGGCGTAATTATCTGAGTGATTAGTGGCCAAAGCATGAAAAGCTGCTCACAGACTTCAGAACGTTCTGTTAAAGAGCATAAGAGAAGTTATGTGGGAAAAACCACACGGCTGAAGCAACACAAGGCTCTCAATCAGCGGCAGAAAATGGCAGCATGTAGTTTGGTGACTATAAATCTGAGGACAGCCCAGCCGGAAAGGGCTACTGACTAAACATATAAAAGTATCTCTATCAAAAATAACATGATAATTACTATGAAGTATATTAAAAAAAACATGCATACATTTTCAGTATCTGTCTGCAATTACACAGTGGGAGAAAACAGCAATGGCAACAGTAACACTCATCATGCAGGCATAGGCACAGTAGCAACACTGCCTGCCCTCTGTGCAGGAACAACTTGTGGTTGAGAGACAGACTTACTCACTCAAGAGGAAGCCTGCAAAATAAATTTGCAAACACACACACAGAAGCACACACACACACACACACCAACAACACACAACAACACTAACACACACACACAAATACGCGCACACACACACAAATAAACATAACTGTTTAAAAAATGTCTAAAGGCAGCACTGTTTTCCTCTAGGGAATGCACAGTGTCTACTTTCGGAATAAATATGAGAAATATTATTATAAATCTCTCTCTCTTCCTACCCCCGGGCCTCTCTCTCCCTCCGACTCTTAAACTCTCCTGCCTTCCTCTTTCTCTCTGTCTTTCAAAAAAGCATCTTTCCGGGCCTCTCTCTCCCTTCCTCTCTCTCCCTCCGACTCTTAATCTCTCCTCCCTTCCTCTTTCTCTCTGTCTTTCAAGCACTCTGTGCAGTGCTCCATAAAGCCTCCCTCAGCACCGGCCTGATTTGGCAGGGTTGGCAGGGTTTACACCTCGCCCGCAGTTCAGCCGCAGCACGCGGGGAGACGAATCAGAACCGTGCCTACTGAGATAATGCGCCGCGTGGTGAGTTTGGTGAGATGTGGCAGATTTCCGCACTGATCCAGTGGAGGCAGATGCATCCATTAGGTGCACCTATCTCTCTGTTTGTCTCTCTCTCTCTCACTTTTGTTACAAACACCCCCACTTTCTCTCCTTCTCTCCCTCCCTTACAAGTACAATGCTCTTATTAAATGATCTCTTTCTCTTTTAAAAACACCCTCCATGTTTATAAATTTCTCTCTCTAATCACAAACATGCCCACCTCCTTCTCTCTTCCTCTCACAAACACCCACCGTCTTTCTCTTCTCCTCTATCTTTCTATCTATCTATTTATCTATCTATCTATCCCTCCCCCCTTCCCCCATGCATCCATCCTCAGGATGGCTTTCTGCACCGACGGCACAACCAGCCAGACCCGGGTCCATTTCTGGATATTTATAACATGGTTTCATTTCAGGTCACTCTCATCAATTATGCATCGCTGCGATTATTCAGGAATTTTCCAGGCCAGACCCAACCAACATCTCCCTGTCTCTGTTTAAACATTATGAACTCATGAAAGACTCATTACTAAGAGTAAAATTAGCGTACACAATTAGGGTACACAAACATTACTGTAAACATCCTCCCAGCCTGTTTGCGTCTGGGGGCCTTGTGTATCCTTGATTGACCTCGGCAACATGGCTGTGTGTTCATTGGTGTCCTTCTGGGAGCCTGAAGGTCAACGCAAGGCCACAGGACACTGCCCAAATTGAGATTTTTTTAATCATTCCTGTCTCACAGAACTCCTTTTGTCACAAAAAAAAGAGAAAGTCTTACCAGAGATAGCTTGTGACGGTGACTGAGCAGTGCCCCGACCTTCTAATCTACCAGGGCTCTGATGGTGACCCGTCCTGTTTGAGTGATCTTCTCCCAACAGAGTCATCCACAATCAAGGACCTACACAGCATCTGGCCCGGGGACAGATCCCAGACAGGTCTAGCAGAGACCTACACAGCATCTGACCCGGGGACAGATCCCAGACAGGTCTAGCAGAGACCTACACAGCATCTGACCCGGGGACAGATCCCAGACAGGTCTGGCAGAGACAAACGTTGCAGTATTCGGACCGGATGCACACCAGGACCAACTACTATCTGGTCGATAATCTCGTCTTTCAAGATCTCAAATATGTTCTCCACTGTTGGCAATATGACCTTTCCTCTGGACACACAGCCACAGATCACTATTGATGAAGGTCTACAAATGCAGACTTATACCACAGAAGGACTAGCCATTGCAGACATCTTCCATCTCAGGCCACTGATATCAGATCCTGACCTCCAGACATATTTTGTATGAGATTTCATATGCATTGGCATAAATCAATTCACACAACCACAACTGTTCTAGAACATCAACCAAACAGGTTTCATCAAATGACTTCAATTTGCAATATTCCTGGCAAAATGTGTCCAGTGCTGCTCAGTACAGACTGTCCTACCAGCTAATTCAGCTTATTCCACCCCAGCAGTAGAAAACTAATTTTGCAATACAAATTCTATTTGGGAATAAACCCATTAAAATAAATGGACCTATTTCATAAGCCAGTACACAAAGCGGATGAATTAAAGGAATACAAAAAGCACCAACGCAGATGCAATCTTTCATTGTCAATCTATTCTCTCTCTCTCTTTCTCTCTTTCTCCCTCTTTTATTTTCTCATTGCCATTCTCTATCTGATGGACGTTTCCTGGCTAGTTGACTAAACTTTGCTGGCACAAGTTCAGCTGTTTTGGCTGGAGAAGCCAGAAGCCCTTAGAGGGTGCATTCCAAATGATATTTTGTATTGACAGAAAGGGGGTCTACAAATGCTTTCCTACATCCAAAACATTCATCTAAATGTCTCTGGCACTATCTGGTCGTAAATCAATCACCCTTCCTGTTCACAAGTACATCAGCATTCTCCTCGATGCCTAGGGCTTAGGTTTGTCATTCATTCTAAGCCATTACATCTTGCCGTTCATCCCTCAAAACGTCAAAATGCCCTTCGCAACTTTGGTTCGGTCTCGCCTTCCTCTTGTTCCGGGGTGTTCGGAGATAAGTGGTCCATGACGTGAAAAACGATGAAGAAATGCATGTAATGCATGCAATGCTATGCATTAAGCTTTCCCTCAGCATCATCTCAAACAGCACACCACCCTTTTTCTCTATCTATCAGGACATGATCAAAGCATCACCTCACTCTTGAAGCTAGGCCAAGAGGCCATGTTCGCCTCTTAAACGCTAACATGAAGAAGCACGCAATCTTCAGTGACATCTGTGCACTTTCAGCGCAGCTTTTTGCCCGTAATTAATACATGAACGGCGAGCTTCAGGGACCCCACCACACCACATCACATCACATCACATCGCACCACACCATTCTATTTCCATAACGCTTCTCCTGCATAGTTAAACATGTTTGTGGCAGCAGCTGCGAATGTGCTCTCCTGGCAGCTGCCTCCCTTCCAGGCAGAGATGAGCACAGCCTCACAACACACATGGCGAGAGGGAGAGATGGGGAGAGAGAGAGAGGCATAGAGAATGAGACAGAGAGACAGGGTGGGAAGACAGAGAAAGAGAGTGAAGGGGAGAGAGAAAGATAGAGAGAAAACGCAAAAGAGAGAAAGAGAGAGATAGAGAGAGATTAATAAGATGCAATGAGAGACACAAGCTCCCCCCACGTAGCTCCAGACGACACCCATGAGAGACACACACTGCTGAGGACTCTATTCCACAATCTCGCCTAACGAGCTCCAACACGCTAATTATATAGGCTCTTTACCCAGGCTCTCCTGAGGCTCACTGTTTTAAAGTTTGTTTTCATTACCTAGTGCTGGGGCTAACTAAAGCTAGCAATTACTGAACCTTTGCCCTCTGAGTATCTCTGTCTCTCTGTCTCTCTCTCTCTTTCTCTTCATTCACCATATTGAAGAAACACAGGTAATGAGACAAATCAGTAGTCTAAATGAATACAACAACACTCTCCAAATGAATGCAACAACCTAATCAAAACAGTTTAGGATTTTTCCAACTTTTCCAAGTCATTCTAAACGACAGCGGGTGTCATTAAATGACTGATTGCACTCATTAAAACAATGCCATCGCTTGTTTAAATGAGTGCAATCAGGTGTTGTCCTATCTAGTTAGGACAGTAAGTAGCAGTCCCCCCAGTCATCTGTGACTACAAGAGCACATAAAGTGGAGGGAATGTGTCCAGTGTTGCCTTATCAACAGGAGCGATAACAACAAAAGCTTAACTGCGTAAAACAAAAGTCAAAGCACAAAGCCACACAGTGTGTCACATCCTGACAGAGGCTGAGACTGAAAGCTCAGTGCAATTAAGAGACGTTCTGGAAATACCTGCTTCGACATTGTTTAACTACGACTGCGCATAAAATGCTCTCAGCTGGGTCTGAGTAGCTTATGGCTGCCAGCGTTAATAGAACCCTGTTGTCTCACAAACTGAATTAATTGGAAGGAATCTTTTCCCAGTCAATACTCCAGCCCTGATGATTATGGCCATGCCTGCAGGTATGCCAATCATGAAACATCACGGGAGAAGATGATGAAAAATAATGTGTGAATACATCTTGCATGGTCTGTAACTGCACATGTCATTTAGTGTGTGTGTGCGCTAATGGCTGAGGTGTAATCATGATGAAATGATTTTTAAAGGCATCTTGTCATTATATGATAACATGAAGCTTGCCTGGTTCATTTGAGCTCGATCCATAACTACCATCTGAGGTAAGGCAGGATCCTCCTTAATGGAAGGCAGCAGGTTGCTTTTATGTGTGACAAAAGGGCTTTTAGACAGAGAGGTGGCCCACCCGCACTTCCATTCTCTTTTGGAAAGAAATACAAATAACCATAGCAACAAGACGCTGCTATTTGGGGTAGGAAGAAAAACAAGACACTTAGAGTTACAGAAAGGGGGAATGGGGAGATGCAGTGTGAACAGAGCGGGAGAGATAGAGGTAGGGAACGGACAGGTGCATCATAGATAACAAGCAGGCCCTTTCTCTTCCTTCATCTAGGTCTGTACCATAGGCTGCACCTAGCCTGGGTAATGCTGCTCCAAACAAACAACAAAAAAGACCATTACACCTCCCTACCTGTGTAACATCCATTTCCAAATGTAAAAAACAGAACCAAAACCCCACATAACTAGGAGAACTAAGAGATGTGCATTTGCCTCAACACAGCACTCTCACTGTACCATACCGAGTAAAAGCAGGATCTCAAGCGTGTCAAGAACAAGGGGGATGTGGATCGTTGGGCAAGAACAAGACCTTTTCTTATGGAAATTTCGAACGGAGAGCTTCTTTGAAAAAAGAGAGAGAGAGCACCACTATTTTTTTCTCTTAAACAATGAGCTGCTGAAAGCCCAGACAGGCCCGCCAATGGCCTTGTGTGTTCTCCGTGCCTGTCAACCCTCCCAAACAGCTCAATTAGGGGAGCTGAAAGCCTTGCGATTTGGACGGGCCGTAAACAGCTCGTCCAGGGAGAGGTGGGCAAAAATGAGGCTCCGTGAGTTGTGTTAGAAACCCTCAGGTGACGATGGAGGTGCCTGTTCGTCTTGGAAATGGTGCCAATCATTCTAATGAGCTGGAGGCAGGCCAGGTGGCATCACGGAGGGCATCCACGCTCAAACCCTAATCAACACCATCATATCTGCCATGCCAGCAAAAAAGAGAGGAGGGAGAGAGACAGTTTATCTTTGACAAAGAGAAGGAAAAAACATTAACAGGAACAGATATGGGAAGGACGTGAGATGCATCTTATGTCCAGCTGAGAAAGCCATGACAGAACCAGTAGGTACATGGGAGACAGAGAGAGCAAGAGAGGGAGAGAGAGAAAGAGAGAAACAAAACAGAGATTGAGTGAATGATGAACGATGAAGGGAAGATGCTTGATAGAGGGTTTGGGGAGTATGTGGAAAAAATATATAGGAACATATGATGGAAGGGAAAAGAAAAAGAGAGACTCTGAAAAAGGAGCAAGGGTGAAAATGAGAGAAAACATTATCCAGTCAGAGGATAGCAAGTTTCTTGTTGAGTCTCTACTAGAGATGCATTTCCGCAAGGAAATGTGATTGTGCCACAGCAGCTGTCGGCTGTTTCACACTATAACCTATGCAATTATATGGATGCTACAGTTTTGCTTTACAAAAGAAAGGTTTGACTCGGAGACGACAGCAAAGGAGGAGATGGTTTCTTGTGGGTAGAGTATCTTCTTCTAATTAGCCGAGACGACGCTAACGGGGAGCCAGTCGCAGATAGGCCTCGGAGGCTGTGCTTGAGGGACGGAACTGTTTAAGATCAGAGCTAATCAGATTATTCAAATCATTCAGCCTCCACACACACACACACACACACACACACACACACACACACACACACACACACACACACACACACACACACACACACACACACACACACTCACACACACTCACACGCACGCAAGCACGCACTCATTGGGTATTCCGCTTTGTTTGTCTTTCGCTCCAAAGATCAGGAGAGAAAATCATTTTTACCCCACAGGGGGGCATCTCTCTATATGCAGGGCTGTGTGCTGCTTTGAATCCACTTGACTAGGCTCTGGCCCCTGTACCCCCGAGGCAGTGCAGGCATTAACTCTGTATCCCTCGGGGGAGTCGAAGAACGAGGATCAAATACACACACATGGCCAGCATCATTCCTCTTGTGTGCGCACCTCTTCAGAGAAGCCCATGCTAGGCTGATGCGTATACACTCTACATCTGCCCCCTCCTAATCTCCATATATGCTCCTGGTGGACCGGAGGTGAACTGCGGCCACTTTCCACCTCGACTCGTCAACATGTTTGTTGTCTTTCACGTCCGTCAGCTTAGCCCTGTCCATCAGTCATTCTGACATGTCCTCGACAGCTGCCCATCCCTCCTGTCGAAGTGTGGCTGTCTGGTTACTAATGACGCCTCTCTAATTAAGAGCAAAAGGGAATTGCATCACGGGAGTGAACTGACAGCCTAAGCATTCGCTCTCATCCATCTCACAGTGTCCCATTGGTCGTCCAGCTGCCGTCGGATACACACACACACACACACTCACATCCGTCAGGGGGAGAGAACTCTCCAGAACTCAACCTAGGCTTTGTAAAATCACCACGACTTAGGCCAAACTGAAAATCTTCTTGTTGTGTTTTCCTGTTTATGAAGTGGTGGAGAAAAAAAGACTCACTCCTGAGATAGAAAAATCAAGTAAGTCAATTAGCCGCTTGGCTGGCTCCGCTCTTACAGACACGCGCTACGTTGGGTACCTGGGGGCTCGGGGAAAAAGGATGGTCCTGATGGAGCAATTTTTCATGCTGCCAGGTCGAAAATCCCCACACCCACGGGGACCATTTCTCTCCCCGCACCTGTCAGATTGGGCTGATCCGCTCCCCAGTGGCAGGATATGGTCTATACCATAAAATTGGATATTTGAGTGCACTGTGAGGACCGGGAGCTGAGGACTGGAAGAGAGAGTGAGAGAGAGACAGAAAGAGAGAGAGACAGAGAGAGAGAGAGAGAGAGAGACAGAGTGAGAGAGAGAGCGGAGGGCCCTTACTGGACCTTGCGCTGGCGGGCATAAGGAGTGGGTAGGGAGCGGGCATGAGGGAGCTCTGCCCCCCTGCTCTCCATCACGTAGGACAGATGGGCGCCTGTAACGCTGGCGCAACCCTCGGGAACGATTGATCGGGAGAGTGCAGAGAGGGAGAGAGTGAGAGAGACGGATGGAGCTGACTGTTCCTGTGACAAAGTGCCAGCTGGAGTGTAAATCCGGCCTCCAGTGTCTTTATGACAGACAGTGATGAGGGGAGATACTAGCATCAGGCTCTCTCCCTCCCTCTCTCTCTCTCTCTCTCCCTCTCCCTCCCTCTCTCTCCCTCTCTCTCTCTCTCTCCCTCCCTCTCTCTCTCTCTCTCTCTCTCTCTCTCTTTCCCTCCCTCCCTCTATCTCTGTCTCATTTAATTATTTGTTTGTTTTACTGGTCCTTCTCCTTCCCTTTATCCTCAAGCGTCTCCAGCATCGCTGCCGTCTTGGTGGAGGATGCAAAAGCGATTTTCTAGAGAGCTAACGTGAGGGAAAGGAATGGAGAGGGCGTGTGAAGACGAGAAAAAGGGAAGAAAAAAAGAGAAAAGGGAAAATAGACAGGATGCATGCAGCCAGAGCGCAGAAAGTTCATCCAGATATCCCCACACTAATCCAATTACGCTGCTGTATCCTTAGGGAGGGCGGAGGATGTGTGTGTGTGTGTGTGTGTGTGTGTGTGTGTGTGTGTGTGTGTGTGTGTGTGTGTGTGTGAGAGAGAGAGAGAGGTGTGCCTGTGCGTAAAACAGCAATACACACACTGCAAAAATCCTCTTAATTGTTCACATGCACTGGCACTTCCAGGCAGTTCTCAAAGGAGGTAATCTACGCATTTCAACCTATTGTAGTCCTTACCTTTGGAATATTAATACGGCACTATAACACATAGTGCTGCATTTCAATGGATTGATATGTGCTGAAAGACTAGCGAACAATGCCCACTCAAAACCCATTTAGTCATGGCAGAAAACTGCAAAGAAAATAAACTACACAAAGGCTTTAAAGAAGGTATCATGGAATAGCTTGTTCAAAGAAAACAAAACAAAACACTTGACATTACGGTTCCATTAAGGACTACAGCTATTCTTCACGCTATTATTTTTACATAAGAAATGGTTATGGCATGTGAATGCTGGTGCTGGTGGACATTAATCCTGTTTCTGATAGTGACATGTCCCACCCCCTATACAGTTTTCCTGTAGTCCGAAAATCCTTCATATGCAATAATAACCTGTTCAGAGAAGCCGGGGGGTACAATTAAGTTTGAGATGAGACCATGTATGTTTCAAACCCTGGGCTCAACACCACCACACTCTAATAAGCACACACTCATTAGAGCTTGTTTTTGCAGCGAGGGGCCATCTGACAAGGGAGAGTAGGCAATGGAACAGCCAGTCAGCACACAAAGCCTGGCAGGCCTTGCCTTGGCACTGCCACTCTCAGTCGTCTCGAAAAGGCCCAACTGGCCGACCCTTCTGTTCCTCGCCCACTGGGTAAGTCTATTATCATGGGATTAGTTTTGGACGAGGGCAATGCCCTCTACTTTTTCCTGAACCTCTCTCTCTCTCTCTCTCTCTCTCTGTCTGTTTGCCTTTACCCCCCTCTCAGTCTGTCTCAGACTCTCTTTCACAATTTCTGTCCCTCTCTCTCTCTCTCTTTCCATCCTTCCACACAATTCTTTCAGGCTTACTCAGTAAACCCTGGAGAGGGGGGGGCACAACCTTCTCTACAGAAGAAAAGGACAGTTTTGTCTGTCACACACACACACACACACACACACACACACACACACACACACACACACACACAAAGGCCGGTCCGAATGGATCAGAACACAAGCAGCTTTGAGCTCACTCAGGAATCGGTCTGTAAGGCCCGACTCTTTCCTTACTGGGCCTGAACAGAAAGGCCAGAGCGCCAGTCAGCACCTCAATAGAGAGATTAAACCTGACTGATTAAATCGATGCCCAACAATAAACTAAAGACTCACTCGGTCTGGGAATGCTCTAGCTGTTAAAAGGGAGGTAAGAGGAATAGAAAGGGATAGGGAGGGACTGGAAAAGAAAGAAGAGAAAAGGAGAGGAGAGGAGAGGATGACACCCAAGAAGAGAGAAGACAATTAGTCAGAAAAGAGAAAGGGAGGGCAGAAAAGGATAGAGAAGGTGGGAAAAGATAGGAGCTAAGATTAGGGGGAAACTAAACTAAGGAAGAGGAAAGGTAAAGAGAAGGGAAGAGAAGAGAAGACAAGAGAAGAGGAGAGGAGAGGAGAGGAGAAAAGAGAAGAAGAGGTGAGCACTGAATGTTGACCTTACCGAGTTGAGGTCAAGGTCAGTCTCCACCCATTTCTTGGCTTCCTCATACTCTTCCATGAGTCCCATGATGTACAGTGTGTCCAGAGAGTCGATGATTGTTGCTCCCCGCAAACCACCTGCAAACACAAATGCACACATATGAGGCACACTCTTGTCATAACAAACACACTCTTCACAGCCACTGCGTAACCAAGCCAGGCAAGCACTTTAGCCTTTACTACTTTACTTTTTGTTGCAAGATGACACAATCTCAAAACACAATCCTTATCACCCGCCTAGCTGACCAATCAGATTCAGAACACACTGGGCTCATCGGGAGGGGGGGGCTTAAGGACAGAGAAGCTCTAACAGAGCGTTTCAGACAGGGTGAATAGAGATGTACAGTATGAGAAAAATAATGTGGTTTTGGAACATTAAAGCATGTCAATTATTCTAGTAGACCCCAAAAATAAATTATTAACATTACGTACAGCATTTAATTGATTGCAGCAACTGATGTAGAGCGTTACCACAGAAGTGTTTTGTTTTCACATTTCACTCTCTGATAAATTAGACTCTTTGTGTTTTGCAATGGGAGTCCCCAATGCCCCAGACTTACAAATGTACTGTTTAGGAAAGGCTAAATAAGTCCAGATGAAGTACCCAGTGGCAACTCTGAAATAAGAAGCTAAGCAGGAGCAGTGGATGGGTTAATATAGCGCTTGAAGTAAGTCTGCCCAACACTCCACCACACACAGCTACACAGCTACACACACACACACACACACACACACACACACACACACACTCTATGACTCCCGCGGGAGAGAGAACTCTCTGCTCAAGCGGCTGCTTTTGGATGCACTTCATTTGGAGTTATTAAATTCCCTTCAGACCATTAATAAGAAATGTTCCAAGGCTTTTATTTCATTCAGCCGACTTCGCATGAGATTAGTGTTGATGGTCCTGCCGCTTCCTCCCTGGCTCCTCACAGGAGAGGATGCAAACATCATTAAGGTTAAATAAGTGTGCATGGGAAATAACGTAGTTTGCATTAAGGACCGAGAGAGAGAGAGAAAGCAAAGGGAAACATTTTATTATGAGGGAGAAGTTACAGGAGGAGCTGCTGCTGCTGCTACTTAAGTGTGTGGCTTAGGCAACCCATAGTACATTGCAGAGTGAATGTTGTAGCTCTTAATGATGTAAAACCCCTGGGCTCTTGGCCTTCCATGTGTTATTTCAACAATAGGGGTTTAAAATAATGTATATCTTTCTG
>NC_045162.1:12577821-12622821 GCF_900700415.2 Clupea harengus | reverse complement strand
TTATAGACCTTAAAAGGTAAGCCTGTGTATATGTGATATCATTTGACCCTCTGCTCTGAATGTGGCAGTGTCTATCAACTATCGCTGATGAGGATAACCTTTCTGAAAGTGCAATCTCCTGTGTTTCAGTATGAAATATAGGAGCAAATATTAATATATATTAATTAATTCATATGAATGGACCAGTCTTTTTAATAATTACATTAAAAGGGAGTTGATTTACATTCTTGCATTATGAGCTTGTGAAGATTTAAGGCAACCTGTGTTACTGTAAAGTCTTAGTAAAGTTTAGAATTTAGCAAAATCAACATGTACATTTTTAAAGCAGTATATCATACCAATTTCCATCCAGCTATGAAACAAAATGAGGCCATTGTATCAGTTTCTGAATTATTTATCTACCTACCTTGCCATTTATCTATCTCGCTATGCAATCTCTGCCATCTGGCACAAGAAGGAGCTGGTGTGCAAGGTGACTTTTGGAGAAAACCACTGACAGAATGAAAGGAAACTCGGTGAAACTTCTAATGTTCGCAACATCGTTGTGCTACATTTTTGTAAAAGCCTTCTCTACAGCTACCAGTCGCTGCAATTAATCTACATTTATAAGACCTAATGATATGAGTGAAAACGCGTTTTAGTCGTAGTTTGAATTATTACAGTAATATATTATATATACATTGTTGAAGATGGATGTGGTGAGATTGAGCGGCCCCTGATGATACTGAGCTGAGCCGGAGCTGAGCCGAAGCGGAGGCTGAGCCGTGGAGAGCCCCGGCCCCATTTAACCCCTGCTGGATCCCACTGGATTACTGTTGTGGCCATAACTTCCCATTATATTTTTCAATAACAAGCAATGAATGATGAATTTTCACCAATTAAGGGTATTATAAATGCTCTCTCTAATGGGCTTAGATCTTTTGTATGGGTTGGAAAAGCAGCACCATGTCAGCTTTCAGTGGGTGTTGAGAAACACAAGGGGGACTATTGATATTTCAACCTATGACTGCTCAGCAACCTACATACTCCATGGAGACATATGGTTAATTACTAATGCTGCTGGCCCCTCTGTTTATAAGATTACTGGTGAGTTGTACCGCTTCGCCTTAACCAAATTAATGACTTTCATTTCCCATCAGGATCAGTGCATGTTGACCTCAGCCTTGTGCACAGAGAGAGAGAAAGGGAGAGAGAGAGAGAGAGAGAGAGAGAGAGAGAGAGAGAGAGAGAGGAGCAAAGATGCCAACTGTTTCTCTTCAGTCAAAGTCTCTATATCCCTGAAGAGCCTTCAACAATAAAACTAATTACAAGGTTCACAGTGAGTTAAATCCGTGCAGAGTACAAATAGTCAAATAAACAGCCAAAGCCTTTCCTGCCTCAGTCGTTACCATGTCATGCCTAAGCGATTCTCTGAACAAAGACACATCACATATATGCTACATCTTTGTGCTACTTGTTGCTAAGCAACACGTGTGGAGCACATAGGTAGCGTCCGTGCGTCTCCACTGGCTGGAGTGTGAGCCCTGCGCCAGGTCTCCGAGAACGGCCTATCAGTAGTCTCGCAGACTCCACGACACACACGCTTTACTACATGACACACCCCTTGCGGTAACTTCCTGGATTAGTACGAGGACGATGCATGTTAACATTAAAAATGTAAGAAAAGCTTTCATAGCATGACATTGCCAGCTATATCATTAAAAGACACTTGTTAGTATGCCAGCAAGCCTTTATAAGTGCCAGTTAGGCTGTTGGCCTTTTGTTTTTCCACTTTAAAAAATAATAATGATAATAATAATGTGTGGCAAGAGTAGCAAGACATACATATCCATCTAGTGCATAACTGCTGAAGTGATGAAAATGCACTTAAACACACACACACACACACACACACACACACACACACACACACACACACCACACACACACACAAACACACAGACACACACACTTACAAACAGAGCCACTTCCACAACAGCATCACAGAGTACCTCTTTCATGCTCCCTTGCTAATTAGTAGCAGATTTTAAGGTTTCCCAATTAATTTAGTTCCTCGTTTCCCTTCTTTAGGCATATTGATGTTATTCAAAACAAATTGACCCTAAGCCACTTTAATACCATATAAAATGGTGGCAGATAAAGTGAAGATGTTCTTTCCCAAGAAATGAAGAGATTAGTACAGCTGCATAATTTTAGGGACTGGCCTTTGAAGATGGGGGGGAGGCTATTAAGAAGCATGTGCACGTACACACTCACACACTCTCACACACACTCACACACACTCACACACTCACACACACACACACACACACACACACACACACACACACACACACACACACTCTCACACACTCTCACACACCTGAGCTGCAGATGATAAGGGTCTGGTGTCTGCTTTAAGAGTGCCTCTGCCTGGAAAGGCTGCGTATAAGCAGCGTATCGAATGGGTTACACAGTGAGCAGGCTCCTTCAGCACTCCAGCTTTCTCCACTGTGACAACATCTGTGTGATTAGGAAGGTCTGGTTGTGCTTTCGAACCTGTAAGCTCTTGTTACTGAGCATGCACGCACACGCACACAGACACAGACACAGACACAGAGACACACACACACACACACACACACACACACACACACACACACACACACACACACACACACACACACACACACACTTACAAACAGAGATTCAAGTCCCAACACTCACTAGGCAAATCAACAGTCATGTGGATAACATGGAAATCCCAAACACCCAATCACCCAACAGAACCCTGCCTCTCTCTCCAGCTACCAGGAGGAGCAGCCACCATCAGCTGGCACTCTAAGGGTCCATTCAAAACGGTGTAAAATGCTATCTCAGCAGGGTGTCTTCACATGACAACGAGGCATCAAGGGCCGTTCTTTTGAAGGCAGCATCGATGTGGCCTTGATGCTCCCCATTACCCATAAATCTGTGCGGCAGCTCCCTCCAGCAACTGCAAATTGTAAACAAAAATGGGGGACCAAACTCCGCTGATGGCTGTGTTTTGTATACCACTGGCTCTTCTTAAGGCCAGGATGTCTAATTTAAAGAGCAGTGGTCCTGATGCTGTGATGGTACATTGAACAGCAAACTATTACAGAAAACATTACCCTGACTGTCTGTGGTGTATATATATATATATATCTCTCTCTCTATATATGTATATATATAGAGAGAGAGATGTTTGCCTTTATGTATGCAAGTAAATAAACCTTTACTGTGATGAGTAACTACATCTTTTTTATTGTGGTAGGCTTTGGTTGACAGAACCATAAAAAAGATTTAAAGCAAAACCTGGACTCATCTCTCACAAGTTGATGGCAGCCATCACACTGCCCTACACTAACTGAATCTCCAATAAAGTAGTACTCCCCTGTTGAGTGTGTCTGTGTGTGTGCGTGTGTGTGTGTGTGTGTGTGTGTGTGTGTGTGTGTGATGGATACGACTACAGTGAGAAATATATTTTGTAATTGAGACAGAACTGTTCAGAAAGACAGCAATTTTGTGTTCTTCTATGTAGAAATGCATTCAGGCATGCTGCCTAGATGCTGCAGCAGGTAATTACATGGTAATAAACATGCTATAATCACTGGCTATGATTTAACTGATTGGTCCAACAGGGGACACATCCCTGTTATCTAAGACAGATAATTAAGTAAGTTATTATTTAAATGGTCACTGAGGTTATTCAGATGAGGCTTTATCAGATTTCATCTAGTTTTACACTACCTGTCGAATCCGGGCAACCATGACAACAGCAGAGCCCTGTAGTGGAGAGCCAGTGAATGTGCTATCTGTTGAAATGTTATTAACTCTCATCTTAATTAGTCCTTAATAAAAACCAAGTACCTTGAAAATTCACCTCTTAATTTCATACCACATTACACTAGCCCAATAACAAGGCGTGGAATTTGCTGAGGGAGTGTGTCAAACATATTAGCTTCAGAATTAAAAAAGAAAGAACTTCATGATTCAATAACCTTCAGTTATTTTCTTTCTGTCTTATGGTCCATGTCTGACCTTCAATACAATGTCAATACAATGGTTGATTTCTTTTTCTGCTGTTTATTTCTCTCTCTTTCAGTCTTTTCTCTTTTCATTTTTTTCTGTCACCTACAATTTACTCCTCTCCTTATATTCTTTCATCCTCAGTCGGTATGCTCTCCGTGGTTTGCCTGTAATTCAGGTGCAATGCTTGGGGCAGAGTATGACATCTGATGACCTTCATTTCAGGCCCTTGATTTATTTATTCCTGTTTGTCTCCACAGCAGGGGGCCAGACACACACACACACACACACACACACACACACACACACAAACAGACCTATGCCACATGTACACACTGGCTGTGTGCACACATACGCAAAGCCACGCCCACATGCACACCACACCTTCAGCACACACACACACATCTTCAGCACACACACACACACCTTCAGCACACACACACACATATTCAGCACACACACACACACACACACACACACACACAAACACACACATGCTTGGATGGCCTGAGAGTCGGTTCTTCAGGCGGAAACAAGTTCCCACCTGAGCTGTTGCTGCTGCAGCCAGTGAAAGGCCTCCATTCACACTCGACCACTGGGCAGCTCACTGCATGACCTATATACTGCATGTGTACTTACATACATATGTATTTGTTTGTTTGCTTGTTTGTTTGTGTCAATCTATCTATTTATATCCTCTTTGATCCGCTAAAGTGTCTCAAATACTTATAATACTACATTATGACATATTGCATTTTACACTGAACCTTTATTCATTGGTTTCATGTATTCTTTCATCTAACCAGCAGTGACTTGCAAGTAGGGATGCACCGATACCGATACCAGTATCGGTATTGGTGCCGATACTTCGTTAAAATACTCGTACTCGTACTCGTTTTTGAATTGCCGATACCAAGCACCGATACCACTCATCAGTATTTCACTGCATCAAACTGGCTGACACAAATTGTGATTTATTGTCCTACCTGTCCTACCACTCTCTGCCAGTCTAGTAAGTAGCTTATTTGCCGTCTTGTGTTGCATTTGCTTGATGTTTGACTGTGTTAGGAAAGTTTGTCATAGTGTCAAAGTATTTCAGTATACAGGTTTCGCTAAATTTAGCTGCTAGCATCTCGTTAGCGATTCGCAATTCCGTTGTGCTGCCTTAACGGCGATTTGGGCTCATTTTAAGATAAATGACGACGACAGGAGTAAGGCACAGTGTAAGATCTGCACTGCTACGGTGTCGAGGGGCGGAAAGGAAATTACTTTGTTTAACACAAGCAATTTGATTAAACATCTGAAGACACACCATAGTGCTAAGTACACAGAGTTCACTGATGCTAGTGGCGCAAGACCGAAGCAACCAATCTTAACTGACGTCTTGCAAAAGAAAAAAACGCGCACGCACACACAGAGAGAGAGAGGTAGAGAGAAAGACTGTGCCACATAGGTTAAGTGATTGTTTGTGTACTTGAGCAGGAGATTATTCTGATCCTTTTGTAACTGAAATGTGCTCTTGTGCTAATCCAGTAATAGTTCTGTTCACTTTTTGTTAAGCAGACTGTGTTGTTAACTATGCAGCAAATTGAATTGCCTTTATCTGGTTATATTTGCATTTTGTCTAATGTGATGATATTGTCTGTTTGAAGGCTTTTTTTGTGTGTTAAAACCAGAAAGCTCTGTTTATTTTTGGCTTGGGATAGCCTTCTGTTAATTTTGTACTATAGGCTTGACATAATCTGCAGAGGATAAAATAAAATCTGCCTCCAAATTAATTGCACTTTCATGGAGACCAAATCTAAGAAGTATCGGTATCGGTACTCGGTATCGGCAAGTACACAAATAAAAATACTCGTACTCGTATCGGTTTGTAAAAAAGTGGTATCGGTGCATCCCTACTTGCAAGTGAAATAAAGAATTAACCCAAATGAATTAAAACTCCCCAATGCGAAGGTCTGGGAAAACATGTACATATTTTACAAACTCTGAATTAAAACGGACCACACAGTACACCATATGCGTAATATTCACAAACACGGACAGATCATGACCTCAATTACTTTCTGTAGTCCTGTACATGAAGTATTACAATTACTCTTAATCTGAGAGCTTGCCTCAGTAGGCCAGCGTGCCACAGCGTTTGCGTAGGAGATAAAAATAGTGCATGAAAGCGGAGAGTGAAGCGGAAGCAGATCATAAATGCCAGCGAGGGCTTAAGGGGCTTGAGTCAAGAGTGACGTTTAAGAACGATCAGCATAACCACACAAGTCTGAGTGCAGAAGAGCAAGCGGGGTCAGCCGCCCGTCCTGCGTCATCAGCCGGTCAGTAGGTGCGGCCAGGCCACGTAGGGAGAAAGTATACAACACAACACCACCACACAACACCACACAACACCACACAACACAACACAACACAGCACAACACAGCACCACACAGCACCACACCATACACACCAGCTCAACATCATGCACTATGGAGTACCACATTACATAACACAGCACAACACAGCTCAGATCAAAAGTATACAAACACAACACACAATGCAAAGCATTACCACCCAACAATAATGCAATGCCACACAGCACAACACAACATTACACAATGCAACATAACACGACACAACAACAACAACAACAACAACAACAACAACAACAACACGACCAGTGCAACAGGAAGACTCCTGGGTCTCTGACTGGCGGCCCGCCCCCTAACCTCCATATCCTGCACGTCCACATAGTCCATATCCTGCACGTCCACATTGTCCATTACAGCCAAACTGAGTTGAAGTCATTACCAGAAAAAGCAACTCAATCCCTTGTAATCCTGCAGTTTCGTCATACTCTATATTTTGCAAGCGTTTTTTTTTTTTTCTTCATTATGTCGGCGTGTAATTCCCTGAGGAGAACAGAGTAATGAACTGTTGTTTTTTTTCCTCCTTCTTTTTCTTCCATATGATTTATAATGACTTAATGGGAGAAATCAGCTTGAATCTGAGCAGTGCAAGTGGAGTGCGATGTTGTTTGTCTTTTTCATCTCATCTGAGATTTTTGAAGAATTTCTATTTCATCTGAGATTTTAGAGGGTTTTTGAGTGAGTGTGGAGTGGAGTGGAGTGACAAAGTGGGAATTGCTTTGTAATATCGACACAGAATGATTGGCACTTTCAGCCCACTTCACACTCCTGACATCAACCACAACACAAGAAAGTCACAAGAAAAAAAGATCATGGAACACCCACGTAGATTGATACATCATCACTCGGATGGTAGCCCTGGTGTACTCTTGTGTTAATTATGTAATACTTCGCCTTCTTTCATTGATCATCTATGAATGAAGCGCCAGAGGTACATGAGTGGCATCTCTGAATAGCGTTATTAGTGTTCCAAGCAAGAAGACATGTGAATTCCATATCAATTTTGAGTAATTAATTCAATTCACCCAATAGTATTTGACATTTTCATCAATGTGTTGTCAGATTTTATTTGGGTTCTTCTGTAAAGTTTATCGAATGCCCAAGGGGAATTTCAAAACAAGTGTTCCAACGCCAATGTTCTATTCGATTTCAATGCAGATTTAGTTTTATTAGGTTTTTTTTTAAGCCAAACTTATATAGCAACACTATGCAACAATTTTACACTTTTTGAGGTATGGTTTTATAGGCAACTAGTTTTGGTACCATCCTCAAATTCATTTTAATAGCATATATTCATGTGAAGGACAGATAAACACCTGTGTCTTTCCCCCTAGCCATTCAGGATATGCACTATGTAGTTCTGTGTTCTGGGCTGGAACACCCTGCAAAAATGGAAGAAAAGCTTTCACAGCATGACATTGCCAGCTATACTGCCAAAATACACCAGTTAGTGTGTTGGCAAGCTTCTATTAGTGTCAACTGGGCTGTTGGTGGTGTTTGCAAGGTTTTTGCATGCCTTTTAAGTATTTACCTTACAAGTTTTGGAACAGAACTCCATATTGCAAGTCTCAGTATTAGCTCCCCACTGCTGGCTCTTCTCCTCCTCTGCTCTCTGTCCTCCTCCTCTTCCCTCCTCTGCTCTCTGTCCTCCTCTGCTCTCTGTCCTCCTCCTCTTCCCTCCTCTGCTCTCTGTCCTCCTCCTCTTCCCTCCTCTGCTCTCTGTCCTCCTCCTCCTCTTTCCTCCTCTGCTCTCTGTCCTCCTCCTCTTTCCTCCTCTGCTCTCTGTCCTCCTCCTCTTCCCTCCTCTGCTATCTGTCCTCCTCTTTCCTCCTCTGCTCTCTGTCCTCCTCCTCTTTCCTCCTCTGCTCTCTGTCCTCCTCCTCCTCTTCCCTCCTCTGCTCTCTGTCCTCCTCCTCCTCTTTCCTCCTCTGCTCTCTGTCCTCCTCCTCCTCTTTCCTCCTCTGCTCTCTGTCCTCCTCCTCCTCTTTCCTCCTCTGCTCTCTGTCCTCCTCCTCTCGCCCCATCTATCCCAGCTTTGTCTTCCTCAATGTGGACCGCATGTCACATATCCTATTCCCTTTCATCTGTGCCTGTGCACGCTTAGGCAGCAGAATGTCCACCTACGCAAGACGAACCACTCAATGAAAAGGGAGAGGGGTGAAATATACAGTCTATCTGGATCTATCTGGATGATTTGACCGAAAACGTGGAAACGAGCCGTAATGTCGGTGTTTACCGTATGTATTATGTTGTATTTAAAAAATTGCTTTATTTGTAAATTGTAAATGTATTCATAAAATTCCATAAGTCGACAACATTATAATATTAATGACACTGATTTCTGATAATGATAATATAGGTCATATGTTCTACAAGGGCCCCCTCTCAGTTCTGGGCCCTTGGATTCCTCCCGACTTCCCCCCTCCCTTACGGCGCCCATGCCAGGGATTACTTTACTTCTTCAACAAACCAATCAACAGCGTCACACACACTCATTACTTCTTCACCAAACCAGTTACCAGCGCCACACACACTCTTTACTTCTTCACCAAAACAGGCACCAGCGCCACACACACTCGGCCCACTGCTTGCTTTCTCCTCACCGAGAATGAGAAAACACTGGCACAGCGTTGCGCTCTACAGCCAGGAGGAGAAACACACCTTCGGCACGAGCCAAACAATCAGCCCGCGTGCTCACTGCGCCCAGCAAGCATCATTTGCACTTCACTTTCAATCCCCAGCAACGAAGCCTGGCGGGCTGCCACCCCCACCCCCCACAGTGGCCGCGATGCTCATGAAGCCGACCAGATGCCAGGTCTGAGGCGCAGCTCACTTACCACAAGAGAAGCCACTTCCTGGTAAAGATGTACTATGTGTGTTTATTTTTCATTCATTGTTGCATCTGAATTTCTATGCTACTGGCATCCATCTGCTGGATATGGCATCAGTAGCTGTGTGTCACAGGGTGTGAACCTTACTGAGGAAAAAGATTTGAGCAGGTGAAATCATATGGAACGCCTGCTTCTCTCTCTGTTCTGCCCTGAGATTGGTAATTTCCAAGTGTGTGTGTGTGTGTGTGTGTGTGTGTGTGTGTGTGTGCGTGTGCGTGTGTGTGTGTGTGTGTGTGCGTGTGCGTGTGCGTGTGCGTGTGCATGCTGGATGTGTGTGAGGGTGTTGTTGTTGACCGGAATAAGAGCTGCACCTCCTGAAACTTTGACAAACAGGAGAAAGCATATGAGCATCTCCCGACAAGGGTAAGTGAGCATAGTCAGACTGAAATGTGTGTGTGTGTGTGTGTGTGTGTGTGTGTGTGTGTGTGTGTGTGTGTGTGTGTGTGTGTGGGTGTGTGTGTGTGTGTGTGTGTGTGTGTGTGTGTGTGTGTTTTGTGTTTGTGTGTGTGTTTGTGTGTGTGTGTGTGTGTGTTTGTGTGTATGTCAACCGCAATGAGGTCAGCACCTGAAACTTTGACAAACACAAGAGTGAGGCTCGATGTTTCTCCCGACAAGGAACAAGAGTAAGTGAGAAACGAGCATAGTCAGCCTCCATAACGGTCTGTGTGGTAACTGCTCCGATTCACACTTGTACAAAGATGCCTCCCCAACATGGCAGAACTGGCAGATGCCTTTCTAACATGACAGCAGTGGATAATTCACTCACTAGCAAATGCTCATGTTGTTTTTTTTTTTTTTTGTCCTCCCTGTCACAAAGTTCCTTGACTACACTAGACGTACAGATGGAGGGTTGCTGCAGAACGTGATGACAGGCTGCACCATGCGCTGACACAGGCGAACAGACCCCTGCTGTCCTCATGCTGCACCGTGATCCACACGTGTGGAAATACATAAAAGAGCACAGTGTGCTGTGACTGAATGGCGACACAGCCTTTTTTAAGCATCACGAAAACACATCTTTCAGCGTTGTGTCTCGTCGCTAACTCAGACGCAATATAATTAGCGGCTGAGACTGATTCTATAATTCTAGACTGACACTTAAACTTCAGCAGTGACGTCAACCAGGAGCAGGTTGCCATGTTGCTGGCGAAGTTGTGTGCCAAAACTGAGGCTTGAAGGCGCAGGTGAGACACTTAAATAGGATGAGTGAAAACAGCTGGTGAGTTCCTTTAAACAGATAGGGGGATAATTACTAAAGGTGTGCTGTTTGAACATCAGGTGTTGGTGTAACGCTGCTTAACATGAACAACAAGGTCTACTCACGCTGGATCTCAAAGTAATCAGCCTACAATCACAAAGCAGCAAGATCACTTGAAATAGAAAATTCACATGTAACAGTCACAACACAGTGTGCGAAGACAATAAATCCCAATCAAGGGCAATTTACATGCAATGGCTTGCTAAGTCAATTACTGTTTAATTGCACCTGAAATACAAATTTAACGCACATCAAGCTTAACAAAGCAGGGTGAATTTTCAGGAGTGAAATAATGATCCACAATCATCTCCAATTTGCTCTTTTTGAGGGTATGAGTAATCCAAAGCTGATGTTTTGGCCCATCTGGAAGCTTACAAAAAAGTGCCTTGGAGGCTTTCATTGGTTCCTCAAAATCAGAGGGCAGAGAGGAAGACATACGGCAGGCATGAGACATCCTTGGGGAGGTAAGGGCGGGGGGGTGGTGGGACAAATGGAGGGGTTGAAGAGGGCAGTTGTCACCTCACTCTTCATCAGCGATGAGATGGATAAGACCTTTCTCACTGTAAGCCCCACTAACTGCACCCCAGGGATGGTAATGGGGGGAGCTCCAGGGAGGAAGGATGATCGATTGGCTTTTGGGGGTGGAGGTGAGTTTAAGTGAGAATGGGGTGTGTGGGGTTGAAATGACAGACGATGGGACAGCAGAAGGATGTGCGTGTGTGTGTGTGTGTGTGTGTGTGTGTGTGCGTGTGTGTGTGTGTGTGTGTGTGTATGCGTGAGGAGGGCTTGGACACTGGCTTCCACTTAACCTTGATTTATCTGGAGGGTAAGACACACCCTCCTTGTTTAGACCCCTGTATCACACCCCTTTCACCTTTAGAAATGAGGAAACGCAAGGCATCATGGGAGGTGACGGAGGAGCCACGGCATAAAGATTCTGCCCCAGCACTTACCCGTATCTAATATGCTGCAGTCTGCTGGAAGTGACACACTGAAATCACATGCTGGAATGGATCAATCCCTGGAAATGCCTATTTGACCCGAGACTGAACTGCAACCCTTAGCATAGAGTAATTCAGCGTGCTTCAAAATAAGCAGCCAGCGGCTCGCTTCTCAAAATACCTCCCATTAAAATTCCACTCAGACAGCTGAAGGTGATGTCAACAACACAAAAAAATAAATCAGGGAAGCTTGAAGGTTGAGACCTAGGCAGGTGGAGATGTCTGTGTGTCTGAAATGAAAACTCAATGTGTGTGTTTACAGTCTCAGGAGTGATTGTAACTGCTAAGGGAGAGAGCGGGGGGGGGACCTTTGTCAGGTCGAACTCACAGCACTGTCCCTTTTCTGTCTTTCTGCTTCCATTTAAAATCTTTCATGATTGTTTTTTTCGTCTCTCGGAGCACAAATCCTCGCGTCCCCATGAACCCCATCACGGCTTTGACTGTAATCTCTCCTCTGCTGAAGCCTGTCATAGCCCTCATAAATAATACATCCAGTCTGGGCTCATCATCTCACACATCGATCCACTCAGTCCACCCGAGCTCGCTCTAACACACACACACACACACACACACACACACACACACACACACACACACACACACACGCACACACACACACACTCACACACACACACACAGACACACACTTTTGCACATCTGCAGGTCCCCCATGCATTCCTGCTCTGAGTGAGGACGTGGGCGTTTTTTAATGGACGCTCTTGATATTAATGGTTCCTCTGGCAGGGACAGGTGGAGATGGAGAGGTCAGTCCCCGTTGTCTGCGGTGGAGACATCTGCATTCTGGGACAACTTTTCGACACAAGCGATGACCCAGCGCTCTCTAATTGTGTCTCAAGGGAGGACAGGACGGCAAGGAGGAACAGGAAGAGAAGGCAAGAGATAAAGGATGGTGAAATTACACATAGCAAAGCTAGGTTTGGACTGTGGCCAGGGAGAGCCAGTCTGCCACCTCAGCCGTGGACAATCTCATTAGAGCCCATAGGTCAGCTGTTCCCGTGACGATGATATCTGCTCTCATCTGCCTTCTATCTCTACCCGGCCGGCTCCAAGCAGATAGGCCCTCCCGTGTGTGCCGCGGTTCTGCTTAAGGTCTCTTCCTGATCAACAGGGAGTTTTTCCTTGCCCCTTGTCGCCATTGTGCTTGATCTAAGGGGCTCTGTAAAGTGCCTTGAGACAATTTGATTGTTTTGGCGCTATATAAATATTATTCCTCTAGCTTTATCTCATTCTCTCCTTTCCCGTCTCTAAACTTCGTATTATGTACATGATATTAAGTCAAACCGTTCGGTACGCCCCCTACGGTTCAATACAAAGACATGAACCAAGTGTCTGTCATTTTCCTATTCCTTATTTAAAAAATGTGCATATTGTGCTGCAGACTACACGCATGTTGTACATTCAGGTCCACGGAACATCTCTGGAGCCCGTCAGAATTTCCCTGGAGCCTATCAGCAGTCTGTATGCAAATAGGAGCTGGAGAAGAGAGGGGCGACGAATAAAACTCGGCTCCAACTTGACAATGGCAAACACTAGCGAGAGAGAAGCTAATTTGGAGAAGCACCACCGTCCGCTGTGTGGGAACATTTAAGATTCAGCGTTCAATGCGATAATGAGGGTAAGAACAAACAAAGTACAGTCTGAAAGCATTTCTTTGCCACTTTTGGCTACTCAAGTGGAAAAACATGATGTCTATGGGCCCTGTACTGTTGCATCCCTATCTATCTATCTATCTATCTATCTATCTATCTATCTATCTATCTATCTATCCATCTATCTATCTATCTATCTATCTATCCCTAACCCTTCAATATGTCATATTTTTGTTGTTTTGCTATCCTTTTTGTCATTAATAGACAAATATCCCTCCCAATTAATTCATATTCACCACAAAAAGCAACAGACGTTTTACCAGGACCATGTAGGCCACCAAATGGCGCCAGCCGGCAATAACGCATCTCATTTTGTATTCCATCTTGAAAACACCCAAGACAAGAGGACAGAGGGTAACTGACACCACTGCTGCGTCCATTTCCTCAAAACAAAAAAGGCGGGAAATTAAAAGGGGTGTCACTCCCACCTCCATCCCCTCTGTCGGTCAGACAAAAGCGGGCGGATTTGGCTCGTTTGTGAGCCTGAGATGGGATAAAGAGAGTGCTTGTTTTTCGAGGAGCTTTTCGAGGAGCGCTCCTTGAGCGGGCCCTTTTTCGCCTGCTGCCTGTCTAATCCTATTGCCTACAGCAGCCCCACATCTCCAAGGGTGTTTGAAAGTCAGCCTTTGTTTTCACATTTTTTTTTTTTTTTTCTCAATGCCTCATTTAATTCCCTCTGAAACGCCACTTCAGTGACCTTAACGCACGACCGGATGTCAGGGTTGCCATGGACACCTGATGGACAAGGACATTTAGAGAAAACCTCGCTGTCACCATTACAAATTGTAAAGCCTCGTTCAAACGGGGAGAGAAAAACTGGAACTCGTCCAGGGGTCAAAACATTTTCTCTTTTAAAATGACAGATCCTAAATTCCAACCTTCACTCCATGAGGGAAAGCCATATTGTTGTCTTGTTTACCCTTAGCCTTGTGAAGAACGTCTGCATGCCAAGAACCTAATACAGAGCTTAGTGACTGTTTGGAGAGGACAGAATCAACGAGGCATTGAAACAAGTCTAGCTAAGCCTGCCTTTGCCTCAAAAACAACAAAAAAGAGAATCCCAGCAAATTGATTCTGTTTAATTTTTAAATGTACTTAGCTGCAGATTTGCACATAGAAAATCACTGGCTTGGCTGGTTGGGTGTATTGTTGTGGGTCCAGTATCTCAGCTACAATGGCTGCTATTTGTTTCCAGAGGCAGGGCTCATGGCCTCAAACACCAGGGAACCATGCGCTGCTTCTTTCAGATGATGACAGTGATCTCCTGTTTGCAGTTGCTGCTACTGCTTTCCCCCTGTGAGTGGGATGATTATTTAGGTGTGTGTGTGTGTGTGTTTGTGTGTGTGGGTGGGTATGTGTATGAGAGAAAGAGAGAGAGAGAGAGAGAGAGAGAGAGAGAGAGAGACAGAGAGAATTTCTGACATGGTTTGACCATTCACACCCACATATATATGCGTAAACATATTGGAACACACACACACACCCCACCTACGCACACAGACACACACATCTCTCTCTCAAACACACACATACACACGCCCACACTGATTTAAATGCATGCACACACTGTAATGATACACTCTGAAGAGCTGCATACACAAAGAGGACGTCTCCACCGTTATTAAGCGGAGGCTATATCTGAGGCACCAGGGGAGACACTGAAAAAGCTAAACCCGCTCAAAACGTTTAATGAGCTAAAGAATCTCACTGACATTTCCCTCATTACGAGAGCACGCTGCCTGGCTCTGGTCTCTCTCTCTTTATCTCCACGCCGTCTCTCACAGAGCCGTCATTGCATGGCCTACAGGCCACCTATCCTCCTCCATTAGCGGCTCAATTCACACCATCATCCTACCTCTCCTCTCTTATAATCACGCCGTCATTGCCACCGCCTATTACCGCCCCTGAATTCACACGTCTATTTGCTTCCTTCCTTCTGATGTGACACTTGCTCGGTCACCTGCTAAATGACAGGGTAGAGTTCCCTCAGGTAGATGACCAGTGTGTCATTACAACATACCTCCAATCAAATATACAGTCAAATAAACCATACAGAAGGGCCATGTTAGAGGAAGAATGAGACAAAGAGAAGGAGATAGAGTAAGAGAACATACTAGGATCACCATGGTGCTACACTGTCCTAAATACTGGCTTCGGCAAACCTGTATCTACGTAAGCAGCCATGCTAATAAACCAACACTGAATTGGACTGAGAGAGAGGTGGGGGTGCTCTCTATCTCTCTCTCTCTCTCTTCCTCTCTTTTTCTATTCCGCTCTCTCCCTCCACCCCCATCCACCCACATCATTATTTTTATTTTTTCTCCACCTCCATCTGCCCACACCATCCTCTTCCCCTCTCATCCCTCTCTTTTTTTCTCTTCTCTGATGATGTTGTTTTTTTGCCATCCTGCCTCATAACTCAGCCCCTTGTACAATGATGAATTAAGCTCTGACAGAGGTTGTGAGAGGCACACCTCGGCCCACGGTGGTACACAGATACGTTTTTAATAGTTTAAGCGGCTGAAGGAACATGTGAGACATGTTTTGTAAAATATCAGCGGCTATCAGACAGGCTAAAACATGAGCTGTGGAGAGCTTCTTTCATTTCTCCGCTGCCTTGCACCTAATCCAGCCAATACTGCTGCGTGAAAAGCTCCATAAAATGCAGGTGGACACCTCCACCACCTCCTGGATTACTGACTACCTAACGGACAGACCAGTTTGTGTGATTGAGGGGATGTGTGTCTGAGCAGGTGGTTAGCAGCACAGGAGCACTGCAGGGGACCATACTCTTATGTTTCCTCTTCACCCTGTAGACCTCAGACTTCCAATACAACTCGGAGTCCTGTCATCTGTAGAGATTTTCAGTCGTGCTGCTGTGAGGTGTGTCAGTGTTAGTCAGTAGACAGAGTACAGGGAACTGGTGGACTGCTTTGTGGCATGGTGTGGGAACAACCACCTCCTCTTAAGTGTGACCAAGACGAAGGAGATGGTTGTGGACTTTAGGAAGATCAGGACTAAGCTGAACACCATTTCCCTCCTGGGAGACGAGGTGGAGGTGGTGGAGGGCTACAGATACATGGGCGTTCACCTGGACAACAGACTGGACTGGAATTGTGTGTTTCGTGTAAGTTATGTGTGCTTTAGTGATTCATGTGATCTTCTTCTGTAACACTGTTATCTATCTATCTATATATCTATCTATATATATATACACACAATTCCAGTCCAGTCTGTTGTCCAGGTGAACGCCCATGTATCTGTAGCCCTCCACCACCTCCACCTCGTCTCCCAGGAGGGAAATGGTGTTCAGCTTAGTCCTGATCTTCCTAAAGTCCACAACCATCTCCTTCGTCTTGGTCACACTTAAGAGGAGGTGGTTGTTCCCACACCATGCCACAAAGCAGTCCACCAGTTCCCTGTACTCTGTCTACTGACTAGATAGATAGACAGATAGATAGATGGATAGATAGATAGATAGGTAGGTAGGTAGATAGGTAGGTAGATAGATACATATATATATAAATAAACATGAGATATTTATTTATATATATATGTATCTATCTACCTACCTATCTACCTACCTACCTATCTATCTATCTATCCATCTATCTATCTGTCTATCTATCTATCTATCTATCTATCTATCTATCCCTTTTAATCCTTTCCTCCCCCTCCGCTCCTCACTTCCCCTCCTCCTCTCCTTCTCTCTTCACTCCTCTCCTGCTGTGGTGTTTGCTGGCTGACCTCAGTGCTGCCCTGCGTGTCTGTCAGACCTGTTTCTCTGTAACGAGCAGTAATGGCCCGACGGCCCTCAGGGAACACAGAGCTGTGCCACTGTGCACCGAACCACTGGCAGCCAGCAGGGAGTACACTGAGGGAGAGGGATAGAGGGAGAGAGAGAGAGAGAGAGAGAGAGAGAGAGAGAGAGAGAGAGAAGGGAAGAGAGACAGAAGAGAGAAAGACAGAAAGAAAAAAGAAATAAAGAAAGAGAGAGAGAGAGAGAAGGGAAGAGAGAAGAGAGAAAGACAGAAAGAAAAAAGAACTAATGAAAAAGAGAGAGAGAGACTGAAAGGAAACTGTGAGTGAGTGAATATAGTGAAAGGAGGGGAATTAAAAAAATCAGTGAGAAGGCGAAAGGGACGAGGGAAGTTAATAAGTGACTATCAGTGGAGTAAAAAGGAGGGGGGGGGGCACAAATGATTTTGAAATAGAGAGGAAAGCCTGACATACGCAGGAGAAAGAGTGGAGAAATTAACAAAGAGCTACGCAGAACAGAGACTGATGAGACAGAGTAAGCAGAAGAAAGAGGGAGAGAGACAAGGGTGGCAGAGCAGGAGTGATAGAGGTAGAGAGAGGGAGAGAGACAAGGCAGGCAGAGTAGGAGTGATAGAGGTAGATAGAGGGAGAGAGACAAGGCAGGCAGAGCAGGAGTGATAGTAGAGAGAGGGAGGGCAAGAGGGGGATATGGAGTGCTGAAAAGAAAGAGGTGAGGTAAATATATAGGGACAGAGAAGAGAAAGAGCTGGAAGTGAGGGACAGACACGAGTAGAGAGGAGAAATGGAGAAGGAACAGGGAGAGTGTCGGACTGAGAGAGAGAGGCTGAGACAGAGAGAGAGAGAGAGAGAGATGAGGGAGAGAAAGAGTGTCAGAGACAGAGAAGAGAGGAGGCTGTGCTAACAATCTGAGGTGCACACTGCTGTAATGGAGTACTACATCCTCCTCTGACCCAGGAAGGTCACGGCCACGGCTGCCGGGGGGGAGATTGGAGCAGCACAGCTCTCAGCCTGCTGCTTTATCAGGGGGCAAACACACACACACACACACACACACACACACACACGTACACACGCACGCACACACACACACAGAGACACACAAGCACACACAAACACACAACACTAATGCTGCTGGAGCTTCTGCTGCCGGTGCCCTCCTCAGCACAGGTCAATATTTACCCTGCGGCCATCTCCCGTGTGTGCATTCACACACACACAAACACACACAGACAGTGACACACAGGCACAGCCACACACACACACACACACACAGTGACACGCAGGCACAGCCACACACTCAGACCGACACATTCACATAAACGCACACGCACGCACACGCACACACCACTCACACACACACACACACAACCATATACACACAAATACACATACTCAATCACGCACATGCAATCACTCTCAGACACATGCAGTCAAATCACCAATAAATGTGCACACACACTACAATTCTGCCCAGTGATATTTCAGAGCCACTCACCCACAGACACACACACACACACTTGCTGTGCCATACTCCAATGTGACCTGCATGACCTCACACAAATATATGCAGACACACACACACACACACACACACACACACACAACCACATGCGCTCACAGGCATACACAGCCAAAGACAGACTCAGTTCTCCGTGGGACAACCTGAAAGTGTACCTGCAATTACTGTAGAATCAGCAGTACAGAACCCACAGTCTGCCTCCAGCCATGTTTCCCTGGCCTCATTATTCCTCCTGGAGATTATAACAGCAGGCGGCCTCACCCCAGCCAACCTCACTGCCATACTAACAACCCCCTAAGCAGTCCAAGTGAAGGATAACTGTCAATAAAAAAGATGCCTTTAAATTATACTCAACATGCATATAAATAGCTTATTTGCTATTCAACGAGGAGATGATGTATGCCGACATATCATTTAGCGACTTCACTCTGCCTCTATCAGTGCATCGGGGTGCTTTCCCCTTATCGCAAAAGAAACCGAGGGCTTCATGAAATCTCACTGAGCGCTGCACAAAAGAAGCGCCTCCGCGGAGAAATCAGTCTCTCTTCAGCATGTCATCACCACGTCTGAGCCGCTCAAGTACTCCCTTTCAATTATGTCGCAGTGATACACCCATCATCATCATCATCATCATCGTCATTGTCATTGTCATCCTGGGCAACAGTGGTAGCAACAGTGTTGTTGTCCAGCATGTCTAATCTTCATGGCGGTCACATCTCATGGAGATGGTTTGGTTTTAATGTTGCTCCCTTCCCAGTGTGGTAGAGAATAAAGTTAGTGAAGAAACAAAACGATTATTGGTTCAGGTCTGAAAATGTGTGTGGCTACTTAAAACTGTGAAAACTGCCCGACAAGCCTGGCAGACAAAAGCCCTTTTCTCTGAACCAGTTTGGTGTTTTTTGTCTCCGCCTGACCACATTAGTATAAATGAAAGAATATATGGAATAAAGAAAAAAATATTTGTTCAGATCTAAAAAGCATGTGTTTTTCTGAGCCACGCATCAGACTGTTGGTGTAAACATATGACTTATATCTCTCCCGTCATGTTGTTTTTTTTCTTCATCATTGTATTCATCTTTAGGTTTAAAAGATTATAAGCCCTTGGTGCAGTAGGCTGTACAACGTGTGCGGTGAGTGACTCACTTTGTAAAGCACATTGCAAAATGTTTGTTGCCACATTTGTGCCGTTTTTTCCCCCCCAGCATTTCATTTCGCTGCGAAACTTTTCTTTGTCATTGAACTGAAACGGCTCTCACAGCTCCACTGTTAATCCTCATTTGCATATTGAAAAGCTGTGGCGATGCCCACGCATGGCAGGCCAGAGTCCTCTCACATTCTCACTCCTGCCCAAAAGCCCTGTGTCTGTGTGTGTGTGTGTGTGTGTGTGTGTGTGTGTGTGTGTGTGTGTGTGTGTGTGCGTGTCTGTGTGTGTGTGTGTGTGTGTGTGTGTGTGTGTGTGTGTGTGTGTGTGTGTGTGTGTGTGTGTGTGTGCGTGTGTGTGTGTGTATGGGGGTGATTGGAGCGGTCGATGCCCACGCATGGCAGGCCAGTCCTCTCACATTCTCACTCCTGCCCAAAAGCCCTCCCTCGCCCTATTCCACTGAAGGCTGTTGAATGGTTGGACCTAGAGCTCCACGCAGAGCCTTGCTGTAGGTCGCTGACACTGTTGTGAGCATTTATACCTGTGCGCTGGTGTGCCTGCGTACAAAAAAGATGGACGACCAAACTTTATGGATGGCCGTGTTTGTATGATTTGTTCAGCTTAGTTACAGAGAAATAGACACTGTACAATCTGATAACCCTGTTATTGTAAAACAAAACAAAAAATAACCTCTGAGGGGATTTTGCGAGGAGTCTGCCAGCAAACTGTCTAACATTACATGTTTTAAGGAGAAGCCCACAAAGTAGACAGCTTGCTCGCAAAGTAAACAGCGGTCAGCAATTCATTGCAGCGTCGTCGCAACATGTAGTCACATTTCTGGTGCACATCAGGCACTTCATAAGCATACAAATGTGCTGATGTCACTCGATGCTAATTAGTAGAAAGCTTTGCTTTTTCTACACAATGACATCACTAGTGCAATCCATTTCATCAAGTACAGCCATTCAGTGGTAGTAATGCATGGACTTGGCTCCATAGCTTTAGGCAAAAATACATTGCTGGCTATTATTAAGAGTGTTCATGATAATGATTGTTCATACTGTTACAAAGAACCACCATTTTGCTTTAAGGTTTGTGTGCTGTAGTTGCCCATGGGTAGGCTAATCATCACGTTAACTACTGTGAATTGCCATTTTGATGCATAACATTCGATCATATTAGATATACTAGATACATATATTTGATTACACATCTCTGGTATCTGTGGAGGTTAGGGATAGGCAAAAGTGTAAAGTAAAAGTAAACAAAGAAGGAAAATAAAAGAAAGGGACAATGTGGATATAAAGATATAAAGAAGAAAGCTCAGCAAATAATAATAACTGAAATTAAAAAGTAGAAGAAGGAGTTAGAGTGGTGAGAAAGACGGCAATGGAGGCTTCAGATGCTACTGCCTCTCAGGGTCTCAAAGGGTCTTGACTGCAGATGTTGGGCGGGTGGAATGTTCCGGTGACTTTGAGCGCATTGACATGCTCCTCTGCGAGAAGGCTAAACGGGGATCCAATCTCCGCACATCCCCTTGTTTACTCACAGGATTAAAAGAACATAGCAGCCAATTTCATACCTGGCTTCCTTCTGTGCCACTTCACAGCATGGCGGCACCAGAAAATAAAATACTGTGCTCCGAGGCTGGTCCGGACGCTACTGTATGCTAGCAAGTGATGGGAAACTAGCAATGAAAAAAAAAACGAGACACATTTACTCCAAATCGGAATGCACAGGGAACGCTATATGCTTTTCGGATTAGCGATATTTTGATGCTGTAAGCTATTCTTCCTTCATAGACTTGAAAGGAAGAGCTTATTTCCTGAATGCTGGAAAGCATCAGTAAATGACTGTTTAACATCGTACACTGCACGCAACATCAGGCTATCTACGCAGCATGTATTTTCCTATGGCTAATTGCACTGCACTGATAAAGGCAGCAATTAAATGATAAGTATTGATGGCTGATGAATGGACGGGGAAGGGTGGCCTGGGAAACTGAAGGGTCCCCTGCTGTGTCCTGTAGTATTCACTGATGTCACTCGTTTAGGGCCTTCAAGGCATCACTGCCAAGGCCCTAAGAAACGCTGTAAAGTAGAGGATAGGCCAAAAACTGATCATCCAAACCCTAGACTCCTTTTTATTAGATTCAGTAAATGCCATAAAATAAAACCAACAAACAAATTAATTCATGCTGCACCTGTAGCTGAGAGATGTGCCTTGAAATGTGAAATAATATTACAGCCATCCCTCTGGCATTTCATGGTAATTTAACAATAAATATGAGGTGTGGGGGTGTTACTGAAACAAACAACGGAAAGAGAAGAAGAGAAGAGATTCACTCGAGACATCAGCTACCTCTGGCACGGAACCAGCCCTGCTCTTTGGATTTAAAACTCTTGCCTGTTTTTTTACACTACGCATAAATCTTATAATGTGATAATTATAAGGCACCTGGGGTCTTGGTGCCTTGTAATTATCATAGTATTGTGATGTAATTATCATAGTATTGTGATGCCTCCGCAAAATGTCAGACGTGATTTGCTTTGTTAGCACCAGAGGCAGTGTCATTAGCAGCTTGGGAAATGTCACCTTTCTCAAAACAAGACGGACAGGAAGATGACCCTGCTGGACATTCTGGACACTTCCATCCAGAGACCACTCAACTTCCACTCCACCCCCTGCAGTGTCATCAACCCTCCCATTTAAACCCCCACTTGCCCTTTTCACAGGACCTTCTCTGACACACTCTGATTAGACTCACAGCATCAGGTTCCATGACTGTCAGTTGTAATTGAGATGGTAGAGTGATGGTTTGGAAACAGTGGGGTGGTGGTGGTGGTGGTGGTGTGTGTGTGTGTGTGTGTGTGTGTGTGTGTGTGTGTGTGTGTGTGTGTATGGGGGTGACAGGTGATTGGAGCGGTCGGCAGGATTTATGGGGCAGGATATATCACAGTCGAGTTTCACGTGTCAAACAGAGAACAGATTCTGAACAGATGGAGTTAATCAGGACAATTACGCCCACTTCAGTTTTGTTCTCACTCTCATTCACGTGTTTTCCCTGACATGGTTTGCTCCTGACAACCTTTGAGTGGCAGTGAGGAAATCACTCTCTTCAGTGAGGCAGGAGACACCGCTCTGAGTCTGACTAACTCCTGGAAAACAACCAGAATGGGCCTGAGAGACACACCGCTGCACCAGAACTGTGGGGAACCAGGCTCCATGAGGATGAATGTATTTATTTAAATTGGCAGATGTTTGATGTTGGACATTGTCACTCACCGAACATGTTCCCGATGTGGCCATTTTGGGTCAGAGGGCGCAGCTCGTTCTTGCCCCAGGCGTAGCGCTTGTAGTTGTCCCAGGCGAACTTCATCATCTGAAACGACACACATACATATAGGACCTGTTAAACCAGAACATCAACACAAGCAATGGCATGCGTCAACTGACTCAAGGGCACACCGGATCTGAGAGTCAGCAGCTTCCTAACCTTCAAGCATATAGCAGTTTTCTAGCAACAGCGTATGTTTATGTGTGACAGACAACTTGCAGATACTGATAGGCCATTGATAAGCAACAAAGTCACACATCTGTGTGTGTGTGGGTGTGGTGTGTGTGGGTGTGGAAAGAGCCACAGTAAAATGATTGACAGACAACTTTTCTGACTAGAATCACCAATTCCCCAAGCAACCCTATTGCCTACAGCAGACAAATATCCCACTTGGAAAGAAAGTGAGGTAGAGGAAGAGAAAAGTTCTTTTGAAGATGAACAAAAGAGCGTGTTGTGGGTTGGAGGAGGTGAGGGAGGCTCTCTATGCAGTGTAACTGTTGCTGTTGGCCTTGTGACAAACTACAGCTATGGGAGGGAAGTTCGAGTCAGACAGTGGTAGACAGGTGGAAAGATTGAGAGAAGAAAGAGAAATGGCAGAGGGGAGAGAGAGACGGCAGAGAGGGAGAGAGAGAAAGAACAGGTGGGTAGGGGGGGAGAGAAAAGGGGAAAAACAACAAGGGATTTAATCATTTTCTATGAAATGACAGCATGCACAAACTATTCATTTCTGCCTGGAGCCAAAGACAGCTATAATGAGCTAGGCAGCAGCAGGGGCATGGATGTCTGACAGCACTCCCATTAATGTCTAAGTTCATGAATAGGTACATGGTACATTGTACAAAAACTAATATTTAATCTTAGAGAAATACTTTCAAATGTGTAAGATCTTCACTGAGCTGATGCACACGGGACATGCATTTAATAGATTACATTTTCATTTTGACATTTTAAAACATCCATTACACAACGGAAGGTTTAGACATATGGTTTACACGCTGCATACTTTATGCATGCAGTTTTGTAGTTGACACAGTATGGACTGGTGTTTGATCCTTTCAAACTATTCAAGATTTCGCTTTTTGCAGGTTGACAGAAAACCCCTCTTAATATCCTTTTCTCAACATCATCAACGCTGCAAATATGAGTACTTCTTCATTCATTTCACATACTGCCATGAGCCCCTCCTTATTGAACTCCATTCTGAGACTCCCATGACTATTGTAATTACATCCACAGCGAGACCTACCTATCAGGTAAATGTAATACTCTCTGAGGGCCTGCAGTTAACTGGGTCACTGGGCTGGAGGTATTTTAGCTCTACTGCAGGAGATGGCCAAATCACCGCTAAAATACGACTTCCAATTTTTCACAAGGGTCGTCTCGGGACAGGGAGCCTTCAGGTTCAAGTCACTGTAAAACACATCACCACCCAACCCCCTGTGCTCAGCTTGGCCAGTACAAATGGACCCAGCCATGGTGGAAATCGCTTAATAATAATAATAATAATTATCATTGCTTATTTGTATCAAACCTTTCATGCCAGATTGCAGGTTGCTGTATTTGACATGGAACAGCATAACAACAAAAGTGCACATACTATCGATAGAACCTAGGGTAGAGTCTACAGGAGAGAGAGAGAGAGAGAGAGAGAGAGAGAGAGCGAGAGAGAGAGAGAGAGAGAATGTATATTTTCCTCTTCTACCCCTCTCCTCATGCCAACATTCATCCCCCCATACCTCCTCTCACACTGGCCAACAGCAGCAGGTAGAGCCGGAGCGCTAAGCCGCTCATATTGAGCTATTTTAACACACTTTAAACGTTCTTTTATCAAAAATAATCAAATACAAGCTGAACATAAAATGAAACAAAAAGGAGAACTGCTGATGAACTCCTACTCTGATGGATACGTCTCTTGCAACAACACACCCCTGGAGCAGTGGGAGTTCTTGTGTGGAAACTGTGACAAGTGGTTCCAAGAAAGAATATCTACCAGCCCTGAGGTAGATTATGAAGAACCAGCCCTGAGGTAGGTTATGAAGAACCAGCCCTGAGGTAGATTATGAAGAACCAATCTTGAGGTAGGTTATGAAGAAACAATCTTGAGGTAGGTTATGAAGAACCAATCTTGAGGTAGGCTATGAAGGAGCAGTCCTGAGGTAGGCTATGAAGAACCAATCTTGAGGTAGGCTATGAAGGAGCAGTCCTGAGGTAGGCTATGAAGGAGCAGTCCTGAGGTAGGCTGTGAAGGAGCTGCCAAAATGGAAGAGAGACTTTGATTTTAAAACCTTTTATTTAAAATGGAAGATAGAAAGAAAGACACAATACACACATCAATCTGAGGTATTTGTCCTCTCTTTCTTGCCTTTTGATGTGGGCGAAGCTTAGGCAACAAATGGTAAGCCAGAGGTATTTTCTGTCAATCAGACTTTGGATAAAGAAAAGGCCTCAATTTTCATTTGAAACCGCCTTCCAGAGAGCCCGTTGACTGTTTGTATCGCTTCAAGCCTCAAGGAAAACAAACAAAATTTCCCTTGAAAACTGTAACACTAAACATAAAAGTAGGCTTGTCTCATCTTGTTTTGAACTCCAGACTCCATGTCATGTTTTCAGAGTGGTCTGCTCAGACAAAGATGCAGGTACGGCGTCGGTTGTGTATGGGTGGGGTGGGGTGGGGGGGGGGCGACAGGTGGCATAATGTTGATGCCATTTCATCCCAGACTCCATGAAATGGAAATACTAAAAAAAACAAGATAAAAATACAGGCTAAAAAACAAAGGCAGATGCTTTAGCACGTGTTCCCTCCTGCTGTGAGGTGTTCCATCACTGATATGACACACACACATGACAGCTCTCCAGATGCCTGCAGATCCGGCAGCACTGTTGTGTATCGAGAGTGGTGTGTTAGAGGCGTGACAGTTTGATACTCGCAGAGTCGAACCGCTTGGAAACAAAATAAAAGCAGGAACCAGCATCGTTCATAATTCGGCAAAGTTTTTTAGTGTGTGTGTGTGTGTCCCATAAAATGGAGAGAGAGACTTTTACAAAGGGGGATGTACACGTAGGCCATCACCTAATTAATCTATGAAGAACAAAAAACACGAGTCATCAAACAAAATCCAACAAAATCTCCAAAGGTCCTCAAACACACATCCTTTAACTTTGCTTAATCCATCACCTGAACACTGGACCTCAGAGACAGAGTGGAAGCTTTTGTGTCAAACTCGAATCCTACATGTACATGCCACGCTGGGAGGTGATGAAGTCGGGGGTTGGATGTCGAACCACAGGCAGATCACACACTGACCCAAACAGATCAATAGCAGCCCAGCTAGACTGGGCTAGCAGGTCCTCAGGCGGTGCAACTCAGGGACGAGGACGGAGGGCTGCCTCGGGTATTACAGTTAGCCACGCCCACAGCTCAGTTCTACCCCAACCCTGCTGTGGCCATTGACTGCTGCCCGGCTCGCTAATAGCCTAGTTGTTCGACGCGGTAGGTCAATAGCACAACCCCGAACGGTGATTAAAATGAGTCAGGGATCGACTGGGAAACTCGGGAACCGATCGTCATTGTTTCAGCTGCTGTTGAAATCAAAACCCTCAGAGGAGAACATCAAGGATGGGGGGGAGGGGGGCTTTGTGGTTCATGGCTCAGTGAGGCCTCCAACACCCTCACCTCCATGGAGTTAAGTCGATCGAGGACACAAGACACACTGGAGAGAAGGCGCTAGAACAACAACAAAAAAAGAAAAAATACAGACAGCGTGGTTTAATGAAGTCCTGGCAGGAAAGATGCTGTATTAATGGGCTTCATCTTGTCAATGACAGCTAAACGATGAGCAAAAGCTCCCCATTAGAGAAACAACCAGAACTGTGTTCTCTCTTAATGAGCCAACACACTGTTTGATCCTTCGAGGAAAGGAAAGAAAAGAAGAAAAAAAAAACTCAAAGCAATATCCATCCTTAGATGAGACATGAATAACGCACAGTAATGCAAAACTTCATCCCTCTTTCGCATCAACGTCATCACGGAGCCTCTCTGAGCGCATTGAACCGTGTGCTGGAAAAACAACAAAAAACCAGCCTGGTGCTGACCAGCTGGAAAGGCAATATGTTCCCTGCACGGGACCCTAACCCCCCGGAGGATGTTAAAAACAAACCAGGCAGCCATTATCGCCCCAGTCTTCCCTGACAGCCTCCCCAGAGCAGGGAGTGCCCAGCAGGCAGGGAACACAGCCTGGACCCCCCTCCCATGCGGTGAAGGCAGCCGGACTAGAGGCACATTTACATTTAGTCATTCATAAATATTTACTCGCATTATGGTGCAAAAGGTTCCTAGAATAATGCTACATATTGTAATCAGTAGGTGTGCTTACCTGAGCAAATGAACGAATGCATGAATGAATGATCAAATGGTTGGATGGATGGATGGATGGATGGATGGATGAATGGATGGATGAATGAATGAATAAATTAATGCATGCATGAATGAATGAACCGATGGTTGGATGGATGGATGAATGAATGAACAGAAGATTGGACGGATGAATGAATGAATGAATGAATGAACGAACAGATGGTTGGATGGATGGATGGATGGATGGATGGATGGATGGATGAATGAATGAATGAATTAATGAATGAATGAATGAATGAACAAACAGATGGTTGGATGGATGGATGAATTAATCAATTAATGAATGAATGAATGAATGAATGGATGAACGAACAGATGGGTGGATGGATGGATGAATGAATGAATGTGTGCTCTTTCATGCTGAGGCACATGCTCTGATCCACAGTAAACTGCTTTGCAGCCTAATTGTACGTATTATCACTCAGTATGTGATGCTCACTGTGTGCTGAACCCACAGCATTGGTGTTAACAGCTTTGCTCTACCAGTTGTCATGCCCGGCTCACAGGCATGCCAAATAACAGAGAGTCACACAGGGTTTAACGCCAAACAGTATGATTTTATTTAGCAACTAGGGTTATATTACCAGGCCAGACTACGGTGAGATGGGGCAGTCAGTGAATCAGTAAGGGTGTCGTGTATGTATGCATGCTAGGGCAGTAGATGGAATGTTGTATCTCAGTAGGTACGGAGCGATGAGCATTGCGCAAGACGAGCAGTAGGGAGCAAGGTTTCCACGCGATCTCTCTCTCTGAATCTCCCATGAAATCCGTGGGCGGTGCTCTTATAGTAGCAGACCCAGGTGTTCCCAATAACGAACGAGCTGGCCACACCTGCGGGGCATCTGTAATACAAAGACAAGTAGCTCTCCCAGCAACCAGAAGAGGCGGGGTCGTCACACAGTTCAGCTAGAGAGAAAGGTACCTCATGAAGGTTAGCCGACAACTGAAACATCATATTGACATCATTGCCCATACTCTGACATCTGCTATAGAGTTCAGGGTTCTATATTATCCCTATACATTTATAACATATACTTTTCAATTTGTTCCAGCAAAAGATTGTGTGAAAATCTCCTTCACTCAAAGAGAGAGCACTAATGATGGCTCAGACACTGTATCCAGAGACTGATTCACCACTTTGCCGTATCAAGACAACCTGTAAGTGCTGACATGTGATAGCACAGTCTCACCTAAGGTTGATTTAAACCTAATATTATGGTAAGAAATCAGGAAAGACAGTTTTTTTTATGCCATCAGCTACTAACAGGCCTTTCATTCTTTCTCCATGTGCCCCATTATTATGCTCTCTACTCAAAGTCTCTCAGATTATGGATGAACGAGTGAAAAGGATATAAAAAGAAAAGTGTTCAGGGCAGTGTTCTCGTCTCTATGAGTCATGGCTTTAATGATGAATAATAACGAACTTGGGTGAGAAAAACAGGCCTCTATGAGCTGCTAACAGGGGCGAGGTGGCAGCGCCAGCGCCAGTAGGTGTTTTAGCATCAGGGTCTGAAAGTAAGCCCACGCCATGCCAACCCACTCACCGCCGACACGAGAGACTGAGAAGGCGCTAACAGCTTTAGTGCTTGCTAACTAATGGCCGCTCTGGTGGAACTGGAACATCAAAGCCATTAATCGCTCTGTGAGAATAAACCAGCAAAGTGTATTTGACATTGACCTAGTAAACATCTAGGGTGTTATTATTTTTCAGAGCCTGGACTGTGTTGATAAATGACTAATAGTAAAATGTAATTAAATTTCAGTAATTCTCAACTCAGCCATGATGTTTTATTCATTGTATCAACAAATGTATAATGTATATTTCCCATCACAAAAGAATAAAGCATATTGCAAGCTTCACACAACAGTTTGTTCGTCATCTTCAAAAATCTGTGCGTCAGCTTATGTGATTTAAGTTGTTGCCTTCTTGTTCTCGGGGACTGAATTTGTTATGTACCGAACGCTGTGTGATCCAGAGTGTGTCCTTTCAGAGGATCGCCGAAGTGCTCCCTCTTTAATCTAAACACACTCTCTTCTCATATAATCCATACATAATCCGCTTTCTGTAGGTAAACGGCACCGCTCTGTCCCGCTCCGTCCCCTCGGCAGTGAGGCTAAAAGAGCTCATGGGAGCGGCAGCTGAATCATATTAACGGCGACCATGAATTATTCACCCGGACCAAACTACTCAAGTCTGTCGAGCCTTGGAGACACAAGTCAAGAAAACAAATAAACAAACAAGTTTTTGGACCAACCCCCCCCCCCCCCCCCCCCCAGAGAAGGGACAGCTGGGCGCAGTCAACTACGGCACCTCAGACACACCAGCTGAGTGCGGAGAGAGAGAGAGAGAGAGAGAGAGAGAGAGAGAGAGAGAGAGAGAGAGAGAGAGAGAGAGAGAGGGAGAGGAGGGGAGGGGAGGGAAAGGAGATATGTAAGAAGATTGTGTTGGAGAGGAAGATAGATATATAGATAGACAGATAGATAGATAGTCCAAAATGGATAGATCACAGGAGGAAGAGAAAGAGAGGGAAGAGATAGTGTAGACTAACATACAGAAAGGAAACTCAAACGAGTGGTTAAACATCAGGCTAGGTGAGTGTGAACGAAAAACATTGTGAGCCAGTCATTAAGCGGCAGCTAGACTGGCAGGCGGGCGGGCGGGCGGGCGGGCAGGCGGGCAGGGGGGCTTGGGCAGGCAGGGCTAGCATAGCTGGCGTAGGAATGCCGAGCTGATTAGAGTGGAGCTGGAGCTCCCTGCGCAGCAGGGCCTCTCAGTGCCCTGATATTTAATCAATAGGCCAGGCATGAGCCTCCTGAGTGTGCCACGCGCTGTAAGCACTCAGCGGCTCAAAACAGACAGCCTCCAATGCAACATTTCCTCAATGCAACGCAAAACCAATCTGAGCCAATTATCAAACTAGCACTGACAGTGTGTGTGTGTGTGTGTGTGTGAGAGAGAGAGATAGAGAATAACGGCAAGAGGAAAGGAGGAGGAGAAGGAAGAAGTGTGTGTGTGTGAGAGAGAGAGAGAGATTAGTAGAGTGACAAAGGGCAAGAAGTAAGAAGACTGATGGCGTGGGTGGCAGACAGAGGGAGAGAGAGAGTGATAGAGAGAGAGAGAGAGAGAAAAAGAGAAAAAGAAAAGCATGATGAAGGGTCTCCGTCTGTCCTAATGGGCCACAGATGTGGCGGAAGCACACACACAGAGCTGGCGCACGGAGGGCAGGAAGGATGGAAGGATGGTAGGAGAGAGAGGGCAGAAAGGGGCTGGGGGGTGAATCAAAGGAGGCAGAGCAGAAGCTGCAGGGGGAGGTTGAGGAGGTGCAGATGTGGTGATGCACACATGTCACAGCTCAGAACATAAGAGTGCATGCAGAGGGGATCAGAATGGATGCAGTCCTCCAGCCTTACTGTGGCCAAGGCTGCCCCCCCTCCCCCCACCCCCAGCTGTCCTATCCCAGGAACTCCAAAAGCTCCATCAGAATAAATATCCACATTTATTTGGATAGTCCGCCTACAGATGGTTTATTGGAATTCATGTTCAGTCTTTCAAACTGTTCACTGAACATCTCCTGAAACAAACCCAAATCCAACTTGATTTGATCTGTGCTTTAGTTGATGGTGTAGTCTGATGTTACCTAAATTAGTTAGCTCGCTAGGTTAGACAAACTATGAGATGGGTTAATCAGGACTAAAGAAAATGTGTTCTTCATTTAAAGTCCATTGACTTATCTGTTGTTTGCCATTATTGTGTTGTGAACATCATACTGCCCAGGCTTGTTTATTTGTCACATCGCGTCAATGGCAAATCTGACCGATTTTTAAATGCTCCTCATGGCAAATTGATATATGCGACTAATTTAGATAAATCACAAAGCATGTCATTAATTAGATCAAATTATTTTAATCGCTTGACAGCCCTACTTTTAATGTTATGTTTTATTGTGTGCTGCATGTTGCCTAAGGCCAGTTTCCCTCACCATGTCGCTGTGATCTTGGCTATTTCCTCATCCAGCCCCTGATCATACAACCATGCAGGGCAGATGACCTATAGGTCATATGGCAAAAGCACAATCCAAACCCCAGAAACAGAATAAGCTCCCTTGGGGGAACCACAAATGGAAGAAGACATGGCCACTGAGCCTGTGACCAGCCTCCATTAGGTCATGTGGGTGGAGCAGGGCTGTGGAAAGCAGAGGCAGCTGTGGAAGAGCGGGCAGGAGAAACACACACACACGCACACACACACACACACACACACACACACACAGACACACACACACACACACACACACTCACACACACTCACACACAAAAATTGCCTCCTTCTGTTCCGCCAGCACGACTTCGGCTCCCAGCACAATCTCACGCCGTAACGTTTCACGGCTCGCAGGTTTTTCTTACACCGACAAGCAACCACAGTAGGAACTTCCAGAACCCCCTGTTGTCTGCCTGTCTGTCTGCCTGTCTGTCTGCCTGTCTGTCTGCCTGAGTGTCTGTGTGTCCTGTCCCGCTGTGTCAGGCAATAGAAGACACACAGTAAGATGCTCATTCAACTGAGACTACACTTCAGTGCATCGCCCCAGAGTTCTAGAAGAGCCTCCATCTATGTATGGCAACCAGCATGGCAAACAGCATGGTGACGAGGATGTTCAACCTGCGAGAGGGAGACTTCCAGGAGATAAGGAGAGAGGGAGAATGGATTTGAATACACTTCCCTTCTTCGGGAGCATAGCAGGAGCTGCACAAACTCAGAGAGAACTCACAATCCCACGCCGCCACCACCATGGAAGCATGGTGAACAGTGAGAGGTTGTTTTTGTGTGACAGCAGCCCACTCAGGAGGGTTGAGGATGCTGGGATTCCAACAGACGCACAGCTGGCGGGAATGGGATTGGGATTGGGACAAGCGGGCGTCCGGGACAAATCCGAAGATCGGGACGTAATCTGCCCTTCGCTTCCCCCTCCTCTTCCTCCACTCTCCCTGTGTCTGTATGAGACACTCCTTGGCCAGGGATTCCGCTGACTCCATCGCGTGGGGGGTCTGCCCCTGACAGACAACTCCCTCCCTCTCCCTCTCTCTCTCTCTCTCTCTCTCTCTCTCTTCTTCATCCTCAACTCCAATAATCTTCCCTTCTCCACCAGTCATCCCCTCATTCTCTGTCTTCTCCCGTCTCCTTCTGGCAATATCCCCAACAGGCAACTTTCAGTAACTGTAATATTTATAATAATAGTTATAATAGTTTAATAAGTTTAATGTTTGTGTAATCAGTTTCAAAAGTTATAATAACTTTTAATGAGTCATGATCAATCCTCCCTCCTCCACGTCTTGTCACTTTCTCCTTTGACAAACTGCATCCCTACTCATTTAATGCAGAGACAGGGGACTGTTGCAGAGCTCTGCCTCAGCAATACAGAGGCTTAAAAGAACAAGAGCCACAAATGACTGAGAGGAATGCAAATGTGTGTGGGTGTGTGTGTGTGTGTGTGTGTGTGTGTGTGAGAGAGAGAGTGTGTGTTTGTGTGTGTGTGAGAGAGAGAGAGAGAGAGAGAGAGAGAATGTGTGTGTGTGTACGAGAGAGAGAGAGAGTATGTGTGTGTGTGGGAGAGAGAGAGTATGTGTGTGTGTGTGGGAGAGAGGGTATGTGTGTGTGTGTTTGTGAGTCCAAGGCAATGGCAATCCCCTCTGCTCAGCAGAAAGTGGGCTGTTTAGAACTTTACTTCTTTAATCACACACAACTGCTGAACACACACTTTCCCCATCCCGACAAGTCATCCCACAATGCAGGGCCACTATACAACTTTGATGTAAATTGAAGACACCCTTCATCACCTCTCTCTTTCTTTAGTCTCTCTCTTTTCTTTCTCCTCTCTCTCTCTCTTCATTTACTCTCCCCCTTTGGTCTCTCTTGCCTCTCTCTCTCTCTCTCTCTCTCTCTCTCTCTGTCTCTCTCTTTCCTCAGTCGTTCTCCCTCAAGGACGCTGCATTAACATTTGAAGGGCTCTTACTGAAGTTGGAAACTCCATCTCACAAACGCCTGAGGAGCACACAATGTGTTGCTTGTGTAGAACATAAGTGCCAGGCTTACTGATCAGAGACCAGCCTCCCTCTCATTCCTCACATGTCCAACGCGAACACGAACGACAACCAGAGGTGACCTCGAGAGGTGCAAAAAACGAGAGGTTCAAAAAGCTAACTGCAAATGGCTCATCTTGACAAGACACACACACACACACACACACACACACACACACACACACACACACTAAAGCCCTCTTCTGTTTACCCAGTTGTGTGGGGGTGGGTATACATTTAAATGTGCACAAGTGTGTGTGTGCATTGAGTGATGAGAAAGCCCTGCTGGATCTCCACACAGATGTCCACCTATGCAGATCTCCTGAAGACCCCTGACGCTAGTCACCACCAGGCTTGGGAGGTATCTATTTTTGCTACCGTCCTGACATTTCACCTGGGTATACGTTATATGACAGTATTTGTGTTTAAAATAAAATATATATATATTGAAAGCTGAGCTGCTGGTGATAGAGGTTATTGTAGCAGGTAGACTCTAGCACGCATATACCAGCTGTGTGTCTAATATGCAATTAGCCTACTTCTACGAGTCTTGCTGGGTTTAACTACTTATGGCCCGTAGAATAATGAGTAGATACGAAATAAGCATCCTTATTCTTTAGATTCAGCAGACCTCGCTAGAGGTAGCCTGCGATGACACTGCCGCGGTGGATACCAACACATGGTGGGCTGAGCAGAGATGATGTGCGGCTGGTGGCGGCAGACTGGCAGTTGAATCAAATCATGTGGTTAGTAAACTGCGTTCGTAGTTGGAAGAAGTCATCTCAAGATAAAGTTAAATGTGGCCATATCTAGTCATATTTAGCCAGGAGATCTTTAGGGCAGAAACTACCTAATTGGAGCTAAACTGCGTTAGCCATCATGCACTGTAAACTCCGGAATCATCCGAGAGTAAACAGGGTCACCAGTGTGGAAGTTGAGCGCAAGGGAAACTCCTTGTTGAAGAGTTAAAAAAGATCGTCCTTCATTTATTTTAACTCCACACCACTTCCTCTTTAGACACAGCTCTCTCGAGGCGAGTAGTGTGCACAGCTTCTTCAGGAATGGCTGGGTCACCTTTAACATTGGGACGAAACCACAATACTCCCAAACAGGGGCAGAGGCATCTTTCTTTTTTGACTATTCCTGTAACGTTATTCCCCCCACTCGTGGTCACCATCCTTTTCACCAGTAGACTAACATCTGGTAGCTCGTGCTGCTCATTACAACACATCACCACAAAACAGCATCTCCGTACCAGTAAAATAGAAAGAGGAGTGTCTGTATTTTTGATACCTTCAGGATTTCTAATGCCCATGCGAGTCCCAACTCACCCCTGTCCATCCTCTCTCCTCCCAAGCTTGTCTATCAGAGAGTGGATGCAGGGGCGCTGCGGGGGCATTGTGGAGAGAGGATACGGGGAGACCTCAAATAAGATATTGCCAGCACTACAGCCACTCAGTCAGTGTCTTAAGAGTGTTCTTAAAATTCTCCTGGATGAGCAGGGCTGGGGATCAATAAAGCTCCTGGCTCCTGGATGACTGTGGACTGTGTGTGTATGTGTATGTCTGTGTGTGTGTGTCTCTGTGTGTGTGTGTGTATGTGAATGTCTGTATGTGTGTGTGTGTGTGTGTGTGTGTGTGTGTGTGTGTGTGTGTGTGTGTGTGTGTGTGTGTGTGTGTGTGTGTGTGTGTGTGTGTGTGTGTGTGTGTGTGTGTGTGTGTGTGTGTGTGTGTGTGAGTGTGTGCGTGTGTGTGATGTAGTGATATTTGACATATGCCTGTTGTTTGTCTGTAAGTGACTAATGAAGGCATATGGCATGCTGCTGATTACACATCCAAAGGCAGGCGCACAGACACAGCGCATGTCTGTGCCACAAGGGAGAAATCCCACTCGCTTTTCACTTCAGTATGTTTACCAGTATATTAATATGAAGTTGTGTGCTGATATAGGCTGGGATTTAAACAATGGCCTGTTAATTTAGTACCTAATACACGTTTGAATAAAGATGTCTATTCTGTATGTCTGTATGAGTGCACAGTGTGTGTGTGTGTGTGTGTGTGTGTGTGTGTGTGTGTGTGTGTGTGTGTGTGTGTGTGTGTGTGTATGTGTGTGTGTGTGTGTGAGTGAACAATGTGTGTGTGTGTGTGTGTGGGGGGGGGGGGGGGGGGTGAGAGAGAGATTGCACAGTGTGTGTGTGTGTGTGTGTGTGAGAGTGTGTGTGTGAGAGTGTGTGTGTGTGTGAGAGAGTGTGCATCAGTGTGCATCTCTATGCATAGCGGTGTCCCTACTGAGCCATCACTGTGCATGTGTATTATGTCTGAGCATGCCTGTAGCTGAAACTCATGTGAGGATTGCCACGCTGTATGCTCTGTTACCCCATAGATAATGAGCAACTCTTATTTGCCGTACGCATCTCCTCTTGGATCTTGTATCAAGTGCAAAACAATTGAATTACTATTCAAACTTCTAGCCTGTCCAATGGGCAACGCATCCCATATCTCTTACACTCTCTCTCTTTCTCATCCTCTCTCACTTTCTCTCTCTCTCTCTCTCTCTCTCTCTCTCTCTCTCTCTCTCTCATTCTCTCTTTCACTCTCTCTCTCCAATTGTGATGCTTGTACCATGAGCATGTCATCACTTTGATCTGAAGAGGTCAGAGAGGATTATGGGTAACGAGTTACCCTCTGGGTTTGCATGGCAAAAAGTAATGAGACTCTGTGTCTTAACCTGCAGCGACGGGGACCTTAAGCCGAGGAACAACTTCATCAGCACAACACACACTCTACACACACACACATACACACCTATATAGATACACAATCATAAAAAACAGCATTTATGCATACCTATGCAGTAAGGCACATCTTACTGAACACTTGACAGACTAAGTACAGGAACTGCACACTGAGAAACATGCACACACCCACAACATTTATACACACTGCTTGAGGCACATATCAATGTCTTTATACCTCTCTAAAAAACACACACACACACACACACACACACACACACACACACACACACAAACACATACACACACACACACACAAACACATACACACACACACACACACACACTGCAAGCACAAACTCACACACCCTGGACAGAACTCTATTTCCTCTCCATTAGGATAAAGTGCCAGTGGGATTCTGGGAGTCCAGCTGGCCTGGGGCGGGATGGAGGAGGTTGTGTGTGTGTGTGTGTGTGTTTGCGCGCCTGTGCTTGTGTGTGTGTGTGTGTGTGTGTGTGTTTGCGCGCCTGTGCTTGTGTGTGTGTGTGGAGAGTGTAATGTGTTGCTGTGTGCCTGAGAGTGTGTGTGTTTATGCTGGGGCTGGGGGGACTCATGGCCAACTCAGCACAACCCTGCTGCTGATTAGTTCAGACCTGAAAACAAAGCATCTCCCAAACAGGCAGTGCAATCTAGCAGGCCATAAATCACCTCACCCTCACAGCCCCAATCACAGCTTCAGGGGCCACACACCACCTGCCCACCCGCACCACTGCCCACCTGATCACCCACCACCTGCCCACCCGCACGACTGCCCGCATGATCACCTGACCACATGCCCAGCCACTCTGGGTTCCGAGGGGCCGCAGCATCCGATGGAGGTTAAAGGAGACGAGTTTGGTTCGCTTCAGAGAGAAAGCGCCAGAGCCTCACACACGTGCACTAGGGCTGGGCGATTCATTTTATTTTATTTTCAATTTCAACGTTTTTGGCCTCCAACGATTATCGAATAATCAAGATTATTAATTGTGTGAAATAATCATGGTCTCAATATTGGCCAAAATAATCATGATTATGATTTCTGCCATAATCTGCCATAACCTTAACATACACTAACATAGAGAGTGAGACGGAGAGGGACAGAGAGAGCGAGGGAGAGGCAGAGAGAGAGAGACACACAGACACAATCATGCAAACATACAAAGGCAACGGCAGACAGGAGAGCTACCGTGTGTGTGTGTGTGTGTGTGTGTGTGTGTGTGTGTGTGTGTGTGTGTTCATACATTTGTATACGAGTATAGAATACTTCCCGACTGATCTCCTGGGAGGATAAATCTTAGTCTACGTCATCCATACAGTACTTAGTGTGCAGGGGACACACACAATCTCAGATTTAGCTCTAATCCCACAGATTAAAATCCCTCATTGTCTCTCTTATCTCCTGGTCAGGGATAAAGGAAGGAAAGTAATCCAAACATCGAAAGACGGATTTGAGTCATGCTTTATAAATACACACACACACACACACATCTTTATATTCCCCCATCTCATTCTCAATGTGAGTGTGGGTACATGTGTGTTTCCATCTGTTGCCCTAATATGTGTGAGCCACGTGTATGTGTGTGCCTGTGTGTGTATAATTACCTGTATGCATGTATAGTTGTGTATTGCCTTCCATCTCTCCCTCTTGGCCAACCTCTATTTTACCCACATTTCCCAGGTGGATCGTTATGCTTCCTGCCGGCCCTCCCCTTGCCTCTCCTACACGCCGACATCAGGGTCTCAGCTTTAAAGGCCGCATGAAACATTCATTGGTGACCAACAGCATGGCCACATTAGGACCAGTATAGTAACAGAGCTCACTGTGGGGACACGCCGCTGTACACACCAGCCTATACATCTGTGGACACACTACTCACACACCAGCCATACAATGACACACCAGCCATACACACACACGCCATACACACACACCAATCCAACACACCAGCCTATTCACCTGTGGATACACTACTCACACACCAGCCATACACTCACACACCAGCCATACACACACACGCCAGTCACACACACCAATCCAACACACCACCCTATACACCTGTGGACACACTACTCACACACATGCCAGTCACACACACCAATCCAACACACCAGCCACACACACACACAAGGACCAGAGAGCAGGAGGGAGGGGGGTTGGGGGGTTGGGGGGGTTGGCCTGTCACAGGGACTGCCATGGAGGCCCATTTAAAACAGTCACATGATTCCTTAAACATCCCCTTAATAGGCCATGCTTACAAAAGCGATTAAGAGGCCTGATGGTATCGGGCAGCAGCAATTGATGAGGGAGTTTTATTTTCTCCTCTTTTCTGCCTTTTATATGATTATTACGCATATTACTCCTCCGGGCAAATGCTTGCCCTCATTACCAGCCTCCCAGTACAGAGCACGTGTGTTGTGTGTGTGTGTGCGTTGGTCGGTGTGTGTGTGTGTGTGTGTGTGTGTATGCCTGCCCCTCAAGGGTCCTCCAAATGCCCTCAGGCAATCACTATTGTCAGTGCCAGGGAGAGACGGCACGCACTGTGGGTGGTAAGCATTGTCTGTGTGTGTATGTGTGTGTGTGTGTGTGTGTGTGTGTGTGTGTGTGTGTGTGTGTGTGTGTGTGTGTGTGTGTGTGTGTGTGTGTAATCCCCACTGCCCTGACAATGCCAACTGGCCAGCATGATATGGACTGCTGGCAGACCACCAACCGCAAGTGGGCACAGTGCGGAAGGGAGAGCGGACAGAGGGCACTCCAGGGTAACCAGGATGGCACAGGCCAAAAACGGAATGGCCAAAATGCACAGACAAGCTTGTACTAACAATTACAGTGTTACCATGGTGACCATGATGGAACACAGAGCACTAGCTCCACAAGTGACCTCTGAACTCCTAATAGGGGTGACAAGAGGCAATTAAGTTGGGTGAGAATGTGTCTCGTTGTCTTTTCCTCCCTCTCTGTCAATACTTCACCGTTCACCGTCTCGGTCTCTCTAACTCTGTCTCTCTTCTCTCTCTCTCCTTTTCGCTCATAAAACAGAAATGCTAACTGCAGCACATAAGTGACACTAAAGGCTGAGAGCAGAGAGCTTGATTTGTAGCTACAGAAAGAAAGAAAGAAAGAAAGAAAGAAAGAGGAAAGAAGAAAGAAAGAAGGATAGAAAGAAGGAAAGAAAGAAAGTGACTGTGTGGTGCGGGGGTGGGGGGTGGAGGAGGGCTGAAGTCATTTGTTAGCGAGAAATTGCCCATTTGCGTGCGCTGCCCTGGGACAAAGAGCTTCTCTGTACGCTCTCCACTCCCCGACTGTAATGACAGCGGTGACGCTTATTTGGGCCGATTTTAAAGACAGGCACCTCCTCAGCAACTTCACACAGGGGGACAAAGCACGCCTTTTGTTTCAGAGGCGCCTTCTATCACGGCGCATATGTATTGGTTTAGGAGATTAGAGCTTGCATGGAGAGAAAGTGTGAAGGTTACGTCGGGTTGGAAAGGCCTGGAGAGCTCTGAAGCTAATGGCTTGTTCCTCTTCAAACAGCACAAGACATAGTTCTGGGACACTCTGGCTTCCAAACGGAAAGAGAAAGTCATTGAATGTTTAATGTGCGTTGAGTCATGAGTCTTCTATTTAAATGTACCATATCTCCCAAAGAGAGAGAGAGATAGGGAGATAGAGAGATCCAACCCCACTGTTAGGGAGGACAAGTCTGACTTTCAGTCGGGGAGGCAGGACAGAGAAGAGAGAGATGGATGGGTGAGCTGAGAAAATATCACATTTCCCAACAGCAGGCAGCACATCACACACAGAAACACTGTGCACCATTCCTGAGGTAAGCACTTCAAAAGACACACACACATTTTTTCATTTTTTCTTTTTTTTTTTTAAACCGTGATGACTTTGCCGCCTATTTGCAACTCCAAGGCAAATAATTAAAGGGAAAGCATCTTAAAGAGCGGTGATTGACTGGTAATGACTTTCCCAGAAGGCAGGGCCCCGAAGAGCGACCTGTCGGCTCAGCTTTTGGCAGGTGGCTCCTGCACCACGCTCGGCGTCAGCCTGGCACATCAAACACCTGAGACTTGCTTTGAACTCGCGGAGGTGTCAGAACCGTCACATCCAGCCATCCAACCTCCCATCCACACACACACACACACCTTCAACCCACCCCCCAACCACCACCACCTCACCCCCAGCCACTGGCAACGGATGGGAAGAAATAATAAGGCTACCTGGGAAAATAAATAAATAAACAAACAAATAATTCAATAAGTTGAGGGAACGTCCTTGTGAGCAGACAAAGACATGCTTCAGGCTGTCAAGCTTTCCTTATTATTTTATTACAGCGCTCCTTGGGTGATGGCTGTTTTAATGGCAGAAAGTTTCACCATGAGACTGGCTTGTCACTCATCGCATGGGTTGGCTCTGCGGTTGAGGTTGCCTGGATGGATGGGAACATCCCCATAGACCTCATTCTACAGTCATAGGACTTGAATGGTACTTTTAAAAGCCTATTTTGGCTGCCCATTTTATTCTATAGCCCTTCAAACCACATAACTGCACTGTGGAGTACAATACAACATGTAGAGTAACAAAGACTAGCACAACACAGATACTTTCCAGAGGCATAGATCTACGCTTACAGAGTTAAGTTGATGCTTAAAACTATGTTTACCGAGTTAAGTTTAGGCATAAAACTTTGTTTACCGAGTTAAGTTTAGGTATAAAGTTGCTATTATGAGTATGAAAGTGATGTCACACACACATAATATGTATGTACTTAATGGCAGAGTTACCAAGGGAACTTATTTATCAGAGTTATCTAGAACTTATTTCTTGGGGTGGCACACAGGTGACAGAGGATTTCCCCTATTGTGAGGTTCTTCCAACCGAGATATGTACAGACAAATATAGCGTTGCTAGGTGCTAAAAGTTAGCTAGCTTTTCGGCTATCTATATACAATCGCCTCCTTCTGCGAAAGCAGAAACTACAGACTGCAAGCAAGAAGTGCTTAGGACATAGCAGTGGAGGTTTAATGTTTAATGTAGGTTGCATGCTTGCATTGCACGCACGCTATTAGCTACTTTCACGCTTGTGATTTATTGATGCTTGTATCCACAGAACATGAACAATAAACTTTTCATTTGTCTCGTCTGTTTTCAAATCTAATTTAGTCACTACGGTTCTCCGTTGCATTTAGAGTGGTTGTTCTGGGTGGCAGCTGGGGTGGCAGATGCCACCCTTTGCCACCCTGTAGATCCACCCCTGAAAGATAGAGAGTAAAGTGGGCTTTGTTAGTGGATAAGTTAGTAAGTGGATTCAGCAAAAAAAAATGGTCCCCAAATGTAAATGGTTTTGTTTCCCAGCTGGCTGGCTGCAAACAATGTTGTTTTTGAAAACATATCAAAACTGTTTTAGAGGATATTTTTTATGAGGTAGAAATTGTATTCATCACACTGGCTTTCATCACATTGGCAATTAGCTTGTATTATATGCTGCTGTTATAAAACATGAAACTTTGTATACTTAGAAGGCTAATTGACAGCTTTGTTCACAGCTCCATCACACCAACATCTAAATAACCTCAAAACAACAACAACAACAACCCCCCCCCCCCCCCCACCCCCGTTCCTGTCAGACCCATTCAGTGGGCAAACCAATTCCATAGGCATTTCTGCTGTGTAACACAACATGGGTGCATTGATTTTCTTCCATCACACCACTCCCAAAGATGAGACCAGGATTGTTAGCACTTCATGTGGTGTATGCCACAGTCTATAAGCCCTCCTGCTTCTCTGGGCTTTCTGCTTGTCTGTGTATATTGACTGGCAAAGACCCCTGCCGAGGCAGAGCATCAGCACATGCATGCACACCAGAAAACCACGTGCCGTTTCATAAATGAAGGCAAATATGGTCGACACTGCATCTCTGCCTCGCCTCGGCCATAAACAAACGGCCTGATGAATTATGGTTTCATAATGTAGACGAAGATGCCATGCGCACAGATAAGGAAAGCATCGCTCGTGCCAAAGCGACGCTTTAATTTATTAACAGACTCTGATACAAACAACTCATGTCATCTCACCAGCAGTGCTGTGCTGACATATGAACCTCTGAAAGAGGCATTATGGATTTTTTCCCCCCTTGTTTCGTTTTGATTTTTCCCTCCTCTGGAGCGAGTTGGCATGGCGAGGGAACATCACTCATTTTAATTCAACCACCTAAGCAATTTTTTTGCCGAAGTGATCAAATCAAACACACAAATATCCAATTGCCTCATGCAGACTATAAAATCTCAAAACCTCACACTCGCCCCCCCCTCTCCCTTTTCTTCCCTCCCTCCCACTTTCTTTCTTTCTCTCTCTCTCCGTTTCACTCCTTGCTCACTGCAGCTAATATTCGAACTCCATCAGAGCAATGTGTGAACACAACCACTCTGTTGCACAGCAATATCAAGGCACACACCCACACACACACCCAAACACACACACACACACACACACACACACCCACCCACACACACACACACACACACACACCCACCCCCACACACACACACACCCACACCCACGCATGCACGCACACACACACACACACACACACACACACACACACACACACACCCACCCACACACACACACACACACACACACACCCACCCACACACACACACACACCCACACCCACGCATGCACGCACACACACACACACACACACACACACACACACACACACACACACACACACACCCCCCACACACACACACACACACACACACAAACACACACACACTCAGGATTTTACATCCCCCCCTTCTTTTCCATAGTAACAGCATCCGCAACACTTGTAAAAACAGCTGCAGCAGCAGCATCCTTCACAATGTATTTGACTGGTCTGGATCAGGTTGGATCCATGCCAGAGTCATGTGATAGGAGGGAGGCCAGTGTACAGAACAATATGGCAAACACTTCAATGCTTTGATTTATATTAAGAAATAATGTGCAACTGTAGCTTTACACATGTACACGTAATTTAAGCAGTAGTTTACTTCCTTGCATACAAGGCATTAGTTCAATCGACAGACTAGTGAATCGTTTATAATAATGAATCCTAGTTGAGCTGACTGAAAAAAAGCACTTGAGCACTAAGATGAGAACTTACTTAACCACGGCTTGATTAAGAGTCCGCTCTTCACCCACGTAAACCACTTCAGCATCAGAGCACCTCAGCCACTCTGATCTATTACAAGACCAGCCACAGTGGACATCTCTCCGGAAGATGAGAAGGGCACTGCTGTAGGATTGTAAGCACCACACACATCCCCTTCTTCATAAAAAAAAATGGAGTTTAATCGCAGCTCGCAGACAGGAGAGATCTGTCTTTGTGACTCTGTTATCGATCAGATAACAATCATCATGTCTTCAGACCTGGAGGAGACACACTGTTCCACCTCAGACTTAAGCTGCTTTTCCACTTCCCAGGTGATGTGAACATTCATAAGAACGGCCCTTTCCGCCTTCTATTTCCATTGCGTTGCAGCAACGGACCAACAAGTGACGTACCTATTATTTTGCTCTTCGATCGCAACGTCAATTCTGAGCATGACAAAATAATGATACATTTCTCCAGTGACAGCACCAAAATTACACTGTTAAAAAAGACAGACGAGGTTGAGTTGACAGTTAAATGTTCCTATAAAGTTGATTACACTTGATTAAATGGCTTCATGACAGTTGTAACTACTTGATAAATGAATATATCAGCACCACAATGATTAACTAAAGCCTATATTTCAGCTGATGTTATGCTTGCGCATTCAGTGACTGTAACCTCAACCTCAAACCATAATTTATCTTTGCTGTATTCACCACGTAACCTTTGGTAAATCTTGCTGGGTTTAAAAATGGCACTTGTTGTTGTCATCCACTCACGTCACATTTAACCAATAAGCGTCAACCATCACTACAAGCACAACCCGGCAGTGTCAGAGATTAGGTATTTATTTTGCCCCCGAAAATGGCACTACACAAAACGACGATTCGACAATATATTTTACAAAGAGACTTCATGAGCATTGAGGCCACTTGTGGACATAATAAATGGCTTTGTAGCACAGAGAAATAGACAACACTGAGGCGAGTTGAGTGCGTATTTTAAGGGAAAGGCTCTGTCTGCTTTCACAGAGATTACCATGCTTTCATTGCATAGTTCAGGGGGCACTCCATCTGACGGCGGAAGACTTTCAGACAAACACAAACAGACAGTGATGCATTGGGCTGCCTTTAATGCGCAGACTGCCTGTTCATTATGCAGGACTGTGGACAGAGGGGAGTGAAATACAGTGGGACCGCAAGCAATCCTCCCACTGCCAATGCAGGGAGCAAAAGGAGAACATGGCCAGTCTCGCAGTCGGCTGGGTTCATTAATATGGAATACTGTGGGTGGTTGGTGGTGGTGGTGGTGGGGGGTTATGCACTTCACTCTCCGAAATTATGTCCATCAAGTGCCATTTCGAGGTTGTTTTTCTGCTGGCAAGGTCATCCAAAGAGTAGTCGTGAGACAAAGGGAAACCTGGGAAGGTTAGACTCTACCCACTCTACCCACGGCTCTTTGGGGCAGGGGCAGTTTGGTGTCTGCAGGGCAGTTGGGTTGTTTGCCCCTGACAGTGAGGCAGTAAATGAACATACACACATGCACGCACAC
>NC_045162.1:12555321-12572821 GCF_900700415.2 Clupea harengus | reverse complement strand
TCCGGTGAAGCTTTTTGAGTTACCTTTGTGCGCCCCCCTCCCTTTTCCCCCTCAGTTTGTAAAAATAAACTCCTGAGTTACATTCACCGCAACCCCTGTTTCTGACTGCTCTTTTCCAGTTGGTGTACCCACCTGTTTACCCTTGTAAGGCCAGGCTCCCACATATGGTGGAGAATGCTGCATTCTGAGTCTTCGCTATCAGTGGGTATACCGAGTTGGAATAGAGCACGTCGGATCAGAGGAGAAGTCGAACATGGAAGAGATCTTGAAAAGCCATTCTGACCTCGCAAGCCAATCTGCAGACAGCTGTAGTAGAGCTGTGTAGAGCAACAGGAAAACCGAAAGAGCGAAAGCCAAAAGAGGTGCTGACTAAACTGACGCCAAGATGATGACGTCGAGACCTAATATTACCCTGTTTGAAAGGGCGGCAACGAGAGAGAAATGGCCAAGAGCAGAATGGGCGAACAACCTTATGCCTTTCTTGGACCGGCGAAGCTCAGAAAGCCTGTCGGGATCTTTCAGCTGCAGGGATGCCGTGAGTTTCGATAAGGTAAAGACTGCCATCCTAGCTCAATATGGACTTAGCCTCCCTGCCAAGGCACAGCGAGTGCATGACTGGAGCTACGACCCTGCTCTCCCCGTCCGGGCACAGGTGATGGGTCTAGTCCGTCAAACCAGGAGCTGGCTGGAAGAAGCAGAAGGGCCGCCCATAGTGGACAGAGTGGTGATTGATCGGTGTATACGGGGCTTGCCAAACGATGCCAAGAGGTATGGTCGCCCAGCAGGGCCTCCCAATGTAGACACGTTAGTAAGCCTTATTAGAAAATCACCGGGGTATGGCTAGTCTGATGCGGTCAGAAAATAACAAGCCAAACAATTCTAAAGCCAAGAGAGAGAGATGGTAGGCAAAGCTTTCAGTTCCCCACCAGCCCGAACGCCCTCTGGCTGGACCGGACCGGCTGCAAGACGAACCCAGTGGCCTCCAGTCCCACGATGTTTTTCCTGTGGCAGAGAGGGACACCTAGCCAGAGAGTGTCCTGATCGGGATGAGCCGATGCCGACAGCCGGGTTCTACCGATAACAAGGGCCTCTACTGCCACCACCTCACTACCTGTTGGGCCCATGAGGGAGCACCAGCCCCAAAGTTTCCGGTGAAGATTGCTGGGAGAGACACAGAGGCACTCTTAGAACTCCGGAAGTATGGTCTCTTCTCGTTCGACCACAATTCGCCAGTGCACCCCTGGGGTGAAGAGATGTCTGTGTCCTGCATCCATGGGGATACCCGGAAGTATCCAACCTCCAAAATCGAAAGTGATCTCTCCTCGAGGAAAGATTCGCTTTAACAGGTTGGGGTCGTCGAGCAACTGCCAGTTCCTGTGTTTTCGGCCGGGACAGCCCCCTCTTCTCCCGCTACTGGCCAGCGGAGGCAAAGGGACCCAAAACGGCGAACCAGAAAACGACCTGTGAAAGATAGGAAAGTCTTCCGTAACTCGCCGCCGCCTGGGCTGCAGTATCCCCCGATGGTAGCCCTGCAGAAACTACTGATGACGACGTGGGTAAGGCTGTCCACACCCAGACCACAGCAACAGACCCTGAACGGGCAGCTGAGGTGGAAGCCCCTGGAAGACATACACTCAGACGAGGTGTTCTCTCAATTTCCGGAAGTTGAAATGGAGGAAGTCTTAGGCCAGGACAATTCGGCTCGGCCCAGCTGCGGGATCCCAACCTGACCCAAGCCTGGAGAGACGTCCAAGTTGATCGAGGGTCAAAAGCAGGATGGGGTGAGTCAAGTGTCTTTTCCACATTTTATGATCAAGGATAAGCTGTTATACCGGGTAACTAAGAAGAACTCCGATATCTGCGAAACAGTTGATTATCCCCAAAGACTATGTTTCAAAAGTGTTGTACTAGCCCACTCCCACTTGCTAGGGGCACATTTAGGGAGGGAGAAGACGTATGACCGTTGTTCTCAGCCGTTTCTACTGGCCGGAGTCAAGAGGGCCGTGGAGAGTATTGCCGACATTGTGCCGAGTGTCAAATCAACTCCCCAAAGGTAGAGTACCGAAGTCCTCTGATACCCCTTCCCATTATTGAAACACCCTTTAGCAGGATTGGCATGGACATAGTTGGGCCCTTACCAAAGTCTAGCCGTGGTCACCGCTATATCCTAGTGATCCTGGATTATGCAACCCGTTACCCGGAGGCAATTCCTCTACGGTCTGCTACTGGGAAGGTGGTCGCCAGGGAGATGTTTCTGCTCTTCAGTAGAGTGGGCCTGCCAGAAGGAATCCTGACAGACCAAGGGTCCTGCTTTATGTCTAAAGTGATGAAATGTTTGTGCCAAAGCCTAAAGGTGAAACAAATCAGAACCTCTGTCTATCACCCTCAGACCGATGGACTTGTAGAGAGGTTCAACAAAACCTTAAAACACATGCTGCGCAAGGTAATCGCTGTTGATGGTAAGAACTGGGACCAGCTGCTGCCTTATATTCTGTTCTCTATACGCGAAGTACCCCAGGGTTCCACTGGATTTTCACCGTTCGAGCTTCTGTACGGTCGGAGGCCTCGGGGCTTGCTGGATGTGGCCAAGGAAGCCTGGGAGCAGCAGCCGTCCACCCAGCGCAGCATCGTGGAGCATGTGGAACAAATGCACCACCGAATGACCCAAGTCTGGCCCTTAGTTCGGGAGCACATGCAGCAAGCCCAAGCGCAACAGGCACAAGTATACAACCGTGGAGCCCAGGTGAGAGAGTTCAAACCAGGAGACAAGGTAATGGTTTTAATTCCAACAAATGATTGCAAGTTTTTAGCCAAGTGGCAAGGGCCTTATGAAATACTGGAACGGGTGGGGCCCGTGAATTACCGTGTACGGCAGACAGGAGGAAAGCCCAACAACTTTACCACGTAAATTTACTGAAGCCATGGCGTGAGCCTCTCCCTGTCCCCTCCAATGTCCTGGTAGCTAACCTGCCTCCCCAGGTCCTCCCGCCAGTGAAAATGGGTGACCAGCTGTCATCCCGGCAAGGACAAGACCTCCGAGAACTGCTCGATAGAAACAGAGATGTCTTCTCTGAGGCCCCGGGACGAACAACAGTCATCGCCCATGACATCAGAACAGAGCCGGGAAAGACAGTAAGGCCTACGACCATACCGAATCCCAGAGGCCAGACCGGGAGGCCATCAGAACGAGGTGAGGAAAATGCTTGACCTTGGGTGGTGGAGGAAGTCACAACAGTGGCCTGGTCCAGTCCTATAGTCCTTGTGGGGAAAGCCGGATGGCAGCATAAGGTTCTGCAATGACTATAGAAAGTTAAATGAGATTTCTCTGTTTGACAACCTACCCTATGCCCCGGGTAGATGAGCTGGTCGAGAGGTTAGGGCCGGCCCCGGTTCATCTCCACACTAGATTTAACCAAGGGATATTGGCAGGTACCACTCACCCCACAGGCAAAGGAGAAAACGGCCTTCTCAACGCCAGATGGCGCCTTCCACTATCGAGTTCTTCCATTTGGTCTTCACGGAGCCCCGGCAACGTTCCAGAGGCTAATGGACAAGGTGCTCCGGCCACACCAGGACTACGCTGCGGCGTACCTGGACGACATCGTTATCCATAGCACGTCATGGGAGAACCATCTGCAGCACCTAGCAGCTGTTCTCCAGGCCTTACGAGAGGCGGGACTGACAGCCAACCTGCAAAATGCTCCCTCGCCTTGGAGGAAGCGAATTACCCCTTGGGTACACTGTCGGACGAGGAAATGTGAAACCCCAAGTAAAAGAAGGTGGATGCCATAACAACCTGGCCCCAACCCCAGACCAAGCGTCAGGTGAGAACCTTTCTAGGGTTAGTGGGGTATTACAGGCAATTCATTCCTAACTTTGCCTCTTTAGCGGCCCCCTTACATGAGCTGACAGGCAAAAGTGCATCCAACCGGGTGAAGTGGACGGAAACCGACACAGCGGGCCTTCAACGCCTTGAAGAAAGCCCTCTGCAGCGAAACCGTGCTGCACACCCCCGACTTTGGCAAGAGGTTTGTTCTTCAGACAGATGCGTCAGAGGTAGGCCTTGGGGCAGTCCTGTCCCAAGTACATGATGGAAGTGAATACCCCATAACCTTTGTTAGCCGCAAACTGCTTCCCCATGAGAAGAATTATGCAACCATAGAAAAGGAGTGCCTAGCGGTTAAATGGGCAATAGGAAAACTAAGATATCACTTACTGGGTCGAGAGTTTACATTGGTCACTGACCACGCACCATTGAAGTGGATGGCCTTCAATAAAGATAGGAATGCCAGAATAACCCGTTGGTTTCTACACCTACAGGACTTTAAGTTTACAGTGGAACACAGAGCCGGAAGACTGCATGGGAACGCTGATGCCATGTCGAGAAGGGATGACTGCCTGTGGTCGGCCGCTCCCCACCGTGGTTCGGAGCTGAGGGGGGGGGTATGTGATGGCCCAGCCGGTGAGCAGTGCCCCACATGGCTGAGTACAGCCAAACAAAGGCAATTAAGAGGCATGGTGTTGGATGGGCGGTACTACCCCAGAGGATTCTCATAGGGAACTCCTCCCCACCCAGGTGTCTCTGGTTGTACCTCCCAGGTGCACTAAATCAATCAGGCAATCAGGAGCCTTTTTAAACTCAACCAGAGGATTACGGAAGCCAGACTGTCTTGAGCTACTGAGGAGTGAGAACCAGACGCCTTCCAAGACAGTCTCAGGGTAAGAGGCCCGTGGCCTGCCTTTTTTGTATTCCTGAAGAGGATTAATCGTTGTTTCTGTATCTCTTGCCTCAGGAAGAGCCAGACGGAGCCCCTGATGCCGACTGCCAGTCCGGTGAAGCTTTTTGAGTTACCTTTGTGCGCCCCCTCCCTTTTCCCCCTCAGTTTGTAAAATAAACTCCTGAGTTACATTCACCGCAACCCCTGTTTCTGACTGCTCTTTTCCAGTTTGTGTACCCACTGTTTACCCTTGTAAGGCCAGGCTCCCACAGTGTGTGTGTGTGTGTGTGTGTGTGTGTGTGTGTGCATATTTGAGTGTGTGTGTGTGTGTGTGTGTGTGCGTGTCTGTTTGTGTGTGTGTCTGCGTGCGTGTTTGTGTGTGTGTGGGTGTAAGGACATGTTTTAACCATGGATTGAGGGAGTCTTCACTAGTCAGTATTACTGTTAGTGTGAGGTGAATAGGAGGTGAGCTCTGCTTTAAAGACGTAAACAACTCAAGTGACTCTCAGCTCTTCTGATTCCACACAAAAGGCAAGGCGAGGGAAAGGGTGTAAAGGAGGGGAGAGAGAAAGCGAAGAGGGGGCTTTGTCTGTGTGAGTGTGTGTGTGTGTCATGAGTGTGTGTGTGTGTGTACGTGTGTGTGTGTGGGGGGGCACCGACATTGACCAGAAGGACAAAGGAGTGTCCAATGGTTTTATCTCCCATTAAAAACTCCATCAGACACACGTAGATGCTCCCGATTATCAGGTGAGCATAAAATCACCAAATAATGGGCTCTTAGGGGGGGTGTGTGTGTGCAAATGTGAATGTGTGCGTGTGTGTGTGTGTGTGTGTGTGCACGTCCACCTTTCTGTAGATTCAGATAAGAAAACGATAAATAAATCACAACACCCTTAAAGGACTGTAGAGATGTATAAGGACATGTCTTAGTCCCTCACACCAGCAAAGAAGAAATAGGAAGTGGAGAACCCAGAAAGAAACACAGATAGGCACAGGGAGGAACCCATGAGCACCTAATGAGTAAGCACATGTCTTCCTCCCAGCCTCATCATCTCTCAGCCTCATCTCTCTCCCTGTCTTTCTCCATCCCTCTCACCTACTGTCTATCTCTCTCTAGCTTCCCCCTCCCTCTCTCTCTCTTCCTCCCTCCTTCCCACTTTCTCTCTCTACCTCCCTCCCACTCTCCCTGCCTCTCTCCCACTCTCTCTGCACTGTTCTTGTTTACTCTGCATGAATAATCCAGCGGGCTTGTCATTGTGAGCTTCCCAGGAAAACACTGCTGACCGGTTCACAGCGGAGGCAACACTCCCCTTCGCCCCTCACGCTGCTCTGGACAATGAGCAGAGACAGCCTGGACCTGCCCCTGGCCTTTAGGAGCTCAGCAGGACACACTCACAGACAGGACAAACACACACACACTATACACACACCAGACACATAAACACACACGCACACATTAATAGACGCATTCACATACACACACACACCATGCACAAACACAAACACAAACACACACAAATACATTCAGAAATGGTCACACTCTCACAGACACACACATACATCATTGTACTGACAAGCGCTCTCACGAAATATACACACAACATCCTCCACAGAACACGCACAGCCAAACACATTCTTTGTCTCCTGCCCCACATCGATATAGGTACTCCTCACACACTGTAAACATGTGCAGCACATACACACACATACACTCAAACACACACACACACACACACACAAATTCACTGACACAGCACTAACACGTCCCTGGACCCATCATCTCACAGACAGAGAGCAGCATGCCTCCACCAGTAGGCCATCTCGGCCCTCCATCCCATTTCCATTCTGATGAGCTGCAGCATGGGCCATTCCTATGTGCCTATGCTGGGCAGTGGAGCGTGGCCTGGGGGCCCGAGCGACTAGCCTCGCTTAGCTCCAGCATTAATGGCACTGCTGCTGCAACACACTGCTTCTGCTGCACGGGAGGCAGAGGGAGCTGGGTCACAGAACGCTACCATTAGCATCACAATTCTGGGCCCTTTTAGCTCAATCACTGTGGTGCTCTAGTATGCAAGGCTATACGCTAGGGGATATTCATTCAGAACATGGTTTCTGGTGTGTGTGTGTGTGTGTGTGTGTGTGTGTGTGTGTGTGTGTGTGTGTGTGTGTGTGTGTGTGTGCGCACGTTTGCACTTGAGTGTAATGTCACTACACATGCACTGCACACAAACAACCCCCTCCCACATACACGGCCACATTGAATGCATCCTAACCACAGTTCTCTTGAATGCATCCTAACCACAGTAGCTCTTCACCTGTGAGGATGAAACATATAACAATAATGAACGCAGAGAGCCCAACATCAATACACCCAAGTAGAGGAACTCAGTATGGCACAGGGTGTAATGTTAGCATCTAGTCATTTGTCTAGTATCTCTGTGTGTGTGTGTGTGTGTGTGTGTGTGTGTGTGTGTGTGTGTGTGTGTGTGTCTGCCTGTAATAGACTCTAGCGGAGAGGGAGGATAGAAAGGAAATTAGTCAGGAGGAGATTGTGGCTGATTGCGCACACAGACAAAGAGAGAGAAGGAGACAGACATCACGCAGTCAATAAACACGCCGCAATCCCACTACATGTGATCAATGGAGACTATTTACAGTCACTCTAGTAATAAAACACACACACACACACACACATTCTATATATTTTCACAGCTAGTCTCTTGTCTCCCACCACCCCCAGGAGATGCAAAGAGGAGTGAGTCTACCATATGCAGACATGTCTCCCCCCCACCCCTGCTTCTCTTTCTCTTTCTCTCAACTCAACTCATCTCTCTCTCTCTCATTCTCTTAACTCATCTATCTCTCTCTGCCTCTCTCTCTCTTTCTCTCAACTCAACTCATCTCTCTCTCTCTCATTCTCTTAACTCATCTATCTCTCTCTCCCTCTCTCTCTCTTTCTCTCAACTCATCTCTCTCTCTCATTCTCTTAACTCATCTCTCTCTGTCCCTCCCTTCCTCCCCCTATCTCTCTTAACTCATCTCTCTCTCTCTCCCTCTCTCTCTCATAAGTATTTTTAAACCCTACTCCCCTGCCCCGAGAGCACAGTCTCAGTCTCCCCTGTGGCCTCCTCCTTCCCATCATGCCGTGCAGCACGAAGCCTGAGCTGTTTGATCCAGAGTGACCCGGAGGGCCGATACTCTTAATAATTACTGCTCAGGAACCATCAGGAGCGAGACACATTCCTCTTCAAATCATCCCATCAATACACTCGTACCACCCAATCAACAACACACACGTACCACCCAATCAAGTGCACATGTGAAACCTTCCCCGTGCACACACACCTACACAGGCAGATGAAACACACACAAATAGACACACATATACACAACTCCATTACATGTCCTTACAATAAGAAGCTAATTTCAAAAGCTAGCATCCCAAGCTAACACTCTGTAGGCAAACACACGCACATATATACACACACACACACTCACAATATGTACAAACACATACAGAAAGAAGCTTAAATGGACCCTATATATGAGCTTTATATAAATTAAATGCATTTAACTAACCGAAACTAAAGCAGCATTATAGAGTAAACTAATTTCAACACTAACTATGTTATCAAATGAGGCCAAGTATAAGTATACCACATTTTATGTGTTTAAGTTAAACAGTACTTGAGATATTTATATATGTCAGTTGTAGCAATATCAGAAGATTTGATTAAAATTTGATTGACGAGTAATTTAACGCGTAATTTGACGCGTAACTAACTGATACTATCTGATAAATGAAATCCCTGAACAACATTTTATCAGCATGGTCTGTAGATGATGTACACCTCATTTTGTGAGAATCAGAACCATAAAACCCAGAAACCCTAAAAGCAAAAATCTTGTGAGAAGACGCACTGTTTCATAGGAGAAGAAGAAGAAGAAGGTCAAGAGGAAGAAGAATCAAATATCATAGGGATCCAGCAGCTTCGCAAAAAGTGGCAAATACTTGCATAGTGTTACTTTAAACTCATAGATGCATGCACGTTCACTTACACATACACACAGTACATATGGATGCATATTCCAAAAAACACATTTGCCTGATGGACTATTTAACTGAATGCCCATGGGGGGGGGGGGGGTAATTTCAAAACCAGAGGAAACGTAACCCTCTGAAAGTTATAAGAGTGGAAATCAAGAAAAAGAGATACATGATAGAGAGATAAATGTGGAGACAAAGAAGGAGACAATGAGAGTCCGCGGAAGAGAGAGGAGATATCAAAGGTGCACTGCATGAGACGCCCATAGCGGTGGCAGCAAACTCCAGAGATAAGCCTCTTTCAGAGAGCCAGATAGAGAGGGAGAGATGAAAGCAGAGAGATGGAGAAAACAGAGAGAGAGAAAGGGAGGGAGAGAGGGAGAAAGAGAGAAAGAGAGACAGGCAGAGATATGGTTTGATTTAATACCCTGCAGTGTTCTGCTCATGACACTTAGGATAATTAGAAAGATTGAAATTTTTCAAATGTGATCGTTACACAGTTCATATTTCTTCTCCCTGTTTTCACTACTGTTGTTTTATATCTTATACCTATTCTTATTCTTTTCTACTTCCAGTTCATCTTTAGCCAATGCGCTGAAAGAACTATGTCCAGTAATTCACCTATACACCAGGCAGGACGCTTGTAGAACAGTATCAGCATTACTATAAAACACAGTCCCAATTGTTTAATGCCCTCTCCTGATCCTCCTGTGGATAGCAGACCACCATGGCAGGGAGCATTTATAAACACTAACTCAGCATTTTGTTGTCGATTAAACGCGGCGTGCCAGGTGTGTGTGTCTCCTCTGTTACTCCTTCCTGCCTAACTGGAGGAGAGATGAAAATTACGAGGTGAGTGGGGAAGGAGTGGAGTGGACCATAAGAATAAGTCATGTCAAAGTAACGCTGTTGCCAATAGCTACAAGGAGTGGACCATAACGAATAAGTCATGTCAACGTAACGCTGTTGCCGACAGCTACGAGGGGTGGACCATAACCAATAACTCATGTCAAAGTAAAAGTAACGCTGTTGCCGACAGCTACGAGGGGTGGACCATAACCAATAAGTCATGTCAAAGTAAAAGTAACGCTGTGCCGACAGCTACGAGGAGTGTACCATAACGAATAAGTCATGTCAAAGTAATGCTGTTGCCGATAGCTACGAGGAGGGAACCATAAGAATAAGTCATGTCAAAGTAACGCTGTTGCCGATAGCTACGAGGAGTGGATCATAACGAATAAGTCATGTCAAAGTAACGCTGTTGCCGACAGCTACGAGGAGTGGACCATAACCAATAAGTCATGTCAAAGTAACGCTGTTGCCGACAGCTACGAGGAGTGATCCATAGCGAATAAGTCATGTCAAAGTAATGCTGTTGCCGACAGCTACGAGGAGTGGACCATAGCGAATAAGTCATGTCAAAGTAACGCTGTTGCCGATAGCTACGAGGAATGGAGCATAACGAATAAGTCATGTCAAAGTAACGCTGTTGCCGATAGCTACGAGGAGTGGACCGTAATGAATAAGTCATGTCAAAGTAACGCTGTTTCTGCTTAATGTACAGACGGTGATGGAGCCTTTATTACCATCATTAAAAAACTACAAACATGCAAAGGCTTCACTAAGTCGTTTCATCACAAAAAAAAATATTTGAAGGTTAAAATAGGAGAGAGAGAGATAACGGTGGGATGGAGGAGGAGAGCTGAAGGAGAGAGAGAGAGAGAGAGAGAGAGAGAGGGTGATGGAGGAAGAGAAAAGCTGAAGGAAAGAGAGAAAGAGAGAGAGAGAGAGAGGGTGATGGAGGAGAAAAGCAGAAGGAAAGAGAGATAGAGGGTGATTGCGAAGGTGAGCTGAAGGAGAGAGAGAGAGAGTTATGGAGGAGAGCTGAAGGAAAGGACTGGAAAAGAAAAGAGAGAGGTACAGAAAGAAAGAGATTGATAGAGGCTGATGAGAGGAGGAAGAGAGAGACAGGGAGAAATAAATAGATAGTGAGATCAAAGAAAGAAAGAAGGTATTCAGCAGGCCAGGCCAGATCACTACCGAGATAGCAATTGACTTTGGGCCGTATCCGCACAAAAACCTTTAGATCCGTCTGTAGCTCACACACGGTTTCTGACTATGGGCCAAAACCGCGCCTGAGGAGGTTTCATCTTAAACATTCCAACTGCTAGCAGTGCGGTATTTTTGCTGGCTTACCGATTCGGCCCAGATCAGTTTTCCACCACTCAACTGAAAGCCCCAGAAGATGTGTTTCAAGGAAGGTATGCTGATTTGGCCCAAACCCGTAATACGGATCTGAACGGATAGCGGCAGAAATAATTGGAAGGGAACTAATTAAAAAATTGTGGGGGTGCACTGTACAACACTGGACACTTTTGTCTATGTTAAGGCTGAGATGAAGCTATTGAGTCATTTCGTTGGGTTGGGATTTAAACAGTGCTTAGTAGTTTAGCATAACCCAGCTGCAGGGATAGTAGTTGGATCCGTGTTAAACAGTGTGCTATGACCAGGCATCCCCATTTCTATAACATCTCGTAGTCTAAAAAAAGTAATAACTCTTTTGCCTGTGCTAGGACAGGCTTAGTGTTTCCACCTTATTGACTTTGTTGCTAGATTTAGCAAGTTTTTGACCTGCCCTAGCAACTACAAATTCTGGCTAGGGACAACCCCCGTTTTCCTCATCGAGCAAAAGAGAAAAATCTCGTTATTTGTAAATAATGTCTAGTCTGCCTTGCTTTCGCTTTGGCCTCTAGCGTTGCCCATGCCCACGCCATGTTAAAGGTCGGGCACAACCAACGCAAAGGCTATCGCTGTGGTCTGAAGTAATGAACACTCCATATGTATTAACAGAACGTTGGGAAATGTGTTAGACTAGAGAGAGCTGGAAATATATCTGGTTTTTAAGATGCGTCACACACACATTACTGTAGGTCAGGTGTCCGTGATAGTGGTGTGCGAGTCATGAATGGATGATTTAATAGTTCCTTCAGCTTCCCATCTGAATCAAATACATTTTTTTTGTATTTAAACACAATGAACCGCTAGACTCAACAACAAGGCTACACGGAAAATAGTATTTGGAAACATGGTAAACCAAATGTTGTTATCTCTATAAGAGCAATATGTGGTCCTCACATAGTCTATATAGCCTATTCAGAAGAATCTGGGCTCAGTCCCTAATGGTTAACAGTCTAGCCATGCCCCTGCTTGTCACAGTCACAATCTGTGAATAAAGGTTGTGTAATATTTTATGTTATCTCCTCTCTCTTTCTGTTATTTTCTATTTAAAAGACCAGCTAGGGTGAAGTCCAGCTTTTGCTGCAGGCGGCAGCCGACATCTGCTGTACACGCCAGCACCCAAAGCCTAAAAGGTAGGCCTAGCAATAATGAATATCATGCATTCTGCAAGCTCTGGTGCATCGACACAGCTTTCAGCTCAGGGGGAAAGGGGCTGTGCAGGGCCACAAACACACTTGCATCCCTGAACAGCCTCCTCTGTGCTCCGGGACCTCCACATTTACAAATGAAGCACTGCGTCAGGCTTACACAGCTGTTACAGGCTATTTGTTCTCCAATTGAGGTGTGAACCACCCAGATACTGCTGAAGTCTATCACACACACACACACATACACACACACACACACACACACACACGTCTATGTACCTGAAACACAGTGCAGACATGCATCAGTCATCCCTTTGAAAGCCACCTCCTTGCCTCAGACAGCATTACAACATAATAGCCAGCACTGAGAGAACTGGACCCACTCCAGAGCAACACTATAGGCATAATCACATCACACCTGACACACACACACACACACACACACACACACACACACACACACCCCTTTCACACACTCACATACTACACACACACATACGTGTTCAATACAGGGCCTTTCACTGAGGGTTCCTTCCTCCAGTCACATATACTAGCCTATGTGATAATATGTGTGTGGAGAAAATGTAATTATTGATCTATACTTCAATAAAGACCCATTATTCATTCAGAGAGAAGCATACGTGTTCCATACTGCAGTGCAGAAAGCAGACACTCGGCACCTCCGTCATAAGAAGCCAAAAGAAGCATGAACAAAACGAGGCAGAGCAGGCTACAGCCCGTGGCACTGAAGTCAAGTTTCAAAACACAGACAAACACACTCTCGCTCACCAGCGCTGGCTTGGATGACTCAAACACACATGACTCACAGTCCTCTGTTTGTCCAGTGAATCACAAACAACAGAGGGGAGACAGGCCACTACATAACACTCCCATTGAATGGAGCTGTACGTGTGGTATAGCTATAGCAGCCGGAGCTATCGCACATGAGCCCTGTTATCCTGCTGAATAGGCCCCTGTGTGGAATAATGATACAAGGAGAAAAGGAGAGAGTGTGTGTACGTGAGTGTGTGTACGTGTGTGTGTGTGTGTGTGTGTGTGTGTGTGTGTGTGTGTGTGTGTGTGTGTGTGTGTGTGTGTGTGTGTGTGTGTGTGTGTGTGTGTAAAGCTTTCAGTGAGAGCTTCCTCACAGGACCACCGTTCAACCATGGTCTATCCATCACAGCAGGGCAAATACCCTTCAGAGAGAGAGAGAGAGAGAGAGAGCAGGCAAAAGAGAGAGTGGGGAGAGTCCCAACAGTGTTTCTGATGGCTTTATGGCTCCAGCAGTGGACGACACCAGGCTCAAGGCTTCAGTCCCGAATGTATTACTGTGCTCGAAGCATCTTCTAAATCAGTATGAATGCTGCTGTGGTGAATGATGGTGAAGAATTGTTCTCAATCCTCAGGTATGAGGGAATCCTGTGCTGAAGGGAGCGCCACCTAGTGTTAGGAAGGTGCAACACACACACACACCTACTCCAGACTCCAGTGTCTGTTACATGGCAAGGGCTGAGAGTGGATGGCGGCGGTTGCACGGACGGACGGTCCGATTCCTTTGCTGTGCTAAGCGCGGATAAACCCAGATCCTTCAATAAAGTGCCTCGCCTCCGCCATAGGCACACACACACACACACACACATACACACACACACACACACATACTCACACACAAACACACACACATACACACACACACACACACATACACACACATCCATCCGGCCCCACACAGAGATGAATTAATCACAGGCAGTAATCTCCTCTTGCTATCGAAACAGACAGCCGGAAAACATCCATAAATACTTCAGAGAGAGAGAGACGGCAACTCCAGGATGCACCTCCTTTCCTGTGGCCTCCCTGTTGACTATTAATATTAAAACATATATATATATATCTATATAATAGAATAATAAAAACCTTCAAAGGCAAACAACAAAGGTGTAATGCGTATTACACTGAAGGGGGAAACAAACAAAACAACAGCGTAAGGAAAACACGATCAGACAATCTTGAAAGAAACAGAGACAGAGAGAGAGAGGGAGAGAGAGAGAGATAGTGAGTCCAGGAAATCAGGATGACTGTGCTTTGTCCCTGAGGTGTGAAAGAAACCTGTTGGGTACCTTGGACAACACACACCTGGGTACCTTGGACAACACACACACAACAAAGCTGGCAAGGAAGGCTGGCAGTCAACTGAGAGAAAGACTAAACTTCAAAGAAAGGGAGATGAAAAACAGATGAAAGACAGCAATGACAGGGCAGAATAAAAAAAAATGACTGGGCTGTATCTTTGGGCTGCATCTATCCAACAGTGGTATTCTAAATGCCAAGCTCACATGACAAACACGATATCAAAGACTACATTTGCAGCATCATTACCATCGCATGTGTGTGAATGTTTGTCTGCATGCATGTGTATGTGTGTTTGTTTGTCTGTATTTGTGTTTGTGTGTGTGCGTGTGCGTGTGCGTGTGCGTGTGACGTGACACACTTATCTTCACCCCCTCACACACTGCATCACACTAACAGCATTTGACATCAGTGAGTAAACACCAACTTCACCAACTTTTGGACGTCAATATAAAACCAGATGACTCAGACTTGGGCAATCCTATGAGGAACATCGCTGGGGAGCAAACATGACAAGATGGAAAGACAAGTGTGTGTGTGTGTGTGTGTGTGTGTGTGTGTGTGTGTGTGTGTGTGTGTGTGTGTGTGTGTGTGTGTGTGTGTGTGTGTGTGTGTGTTTGTGTGTGTGTGTGTGTGTGTGTGTGTGTGTGTGTGAGTGAGTGGCAACAACAACATCAGCAGTGACGGCAAAGACTGTGCTGGCCTACAAGACTGTAATAGACAGGGTTTTAAGCAAGAGGGCTCGCCTCTCCCTCCCTCTTTCTCCCTCTATCTCACTCTCTCTCTCTCTCAGTCTATCTGTGCATGTGTGTGTTGGCGGGCTCATGGATTTTCCTCCTGTGTATCCCTGTTTTTGTGAATGCAACTCCCCCCCCGCCCCCCCTCCCAGCACCCCCTCTCTCTCCCTCCCTGAGTCTGCCTCCCTCCAGATGGGCTATGGGGGATTAAGCTCTGTGTGGGCTGCTCGCCTCTCTCCCTCTCTCTCTCTCTCTCTCTCTCTCTCTCTCTCTCTCTCTCATTCTCTCTCTCCCTCATTCACTTCCTCAGCCTCCAGCTCTCCGCCTCCACGCTACGCTCCAGGCTCTGATGGCTCAGCCCCGGCCCTGCGCCTGGCACTGCTTGAGGCTGCCAGAGCCCCGCTGGACCCCAGCGTCCACCACCGCCCACCTCATCCGCCCACCCAGGGAGTCTCACCCACACCACAGCGCGGGTGACTACTGAGGCTGGCAAGGCTGGCAGGGCTGGTGTTGGATCACTGGCTGAGAGACGCTCTGGTCGGATGCTTCTTTACTAGTCTTTCTATTCTGTTCCTTCGTGTTCTCTTCCCGTCTCGGACTCCACTATCCATCTTTCTCTGGCTCTCCCTCTCTGGGACGCCTGGGACATTACTGAAATAGACTTATAGTGTGTGTGTGTGTGTGTGTGTGCGTGTGTGCGCGTGTGCGCGCGTCTGTGTGTGTGTTTGTGTGTGTGTGTTTGCGTGCGTGCGTGCGTGCGCGCCCGTGTGTGTGTGCGCGTGGAGGGGGGGTGACACAGAGAGAGTTAAACATGTGATAAACGTTACCTTTAAAACCACCTGCTCCTCCAGAGAAAATGAACTCGTTCCATGTGATGTGCTTTTATACATGACTAATTCATTGGGCAGAGCTGCTTTTAACATTAGAGAGACGCAGAGGACAGTCCCCTCTGGTGATGAAATCTCATTTCATGGGGGCGCACACAGACACACACACACACAGACACACACACACAGTAACACACACAGACAGACACATACACACACACACACAAAGTAATAGCATACGGCACGACATGCAGAGAAGTAAAAATAAAACACATTACCTATTGAAGAGTCACAGCAGCAGAGCATCAGGACCAAGGACACAGCAGCAGCACCACATGGGGGAAGAGACAGAGAAGGGGGGGGGGGGGGGGGGTAGAGGGGCATTTATTATTTATTTGATGTCTTAAATTGCATCTGAGATCCACGGTTACACCCTGTTGACTGTGTCTAGTTGATTGCTAGAAGAAATAAAGGATGTCTGAAAGGGTCTGAGAAACATGGCAGGTTCTACATCAACTGTTTTGTGAATAGGAGACCCATTGGGTTGTTCTTCATTCGAGATGTCAGGGAAAAGAATTGGGCGCATGTATGCACGCCTGAAAACAAGAACAGACATCACGCCAAATCAGCTGCTTTGACTTTTAAGTTGTTTTTCCAGTTCCTACCCAAGGCTGCTGCCAACGATAGACAAAATCTGAGAATGTCTGTGAGAGAGAGTATAAGATACAGAGGGAAAAGAGAGAGAGAGAGACAGAGAAAAAGACAGTGTGTGTGTGTGTTTGTGTGTGTGTGTGTGTGTGTGTGTGTGTGTGTGTGTGTCTGTGTGTGAGCGTGTGTGTGTGTCTGTGTGTGAGCGTGTGTGTGTGTCTGTGTGTGTGTGTGTGTGTGTGTGAGCGTGTGTGTATGCACGCACAATGTATCTTGGCACTGCAGTGTGAAGCGTTGCCTTCGGGAGGGCTAAATGGCTTTAACGCACACTATCACACATGCACAGCACAACAGCCCAGAGGGAATTAGCATGAACATCAAATACTGAGATAACGAAGCTGACCTCCTACAAAGACACACACACCCACACACATCAAGAACCACATACACACACACACACACACACACACACACACATCAAGAACCAAAGACCACACACAGCACATCAAAACACGTGATGATACACAATAAAATGCTCATTTCACACACAAACACATGAACGCACACACACGCTCACTCACACACACACACACACACACACACACACACACACACACACACACGCACACACACACACCCTGTGTGCCAGTGTTTGATGGCCATGTGGGTTTAGAGCTACAGCAATAGTACCGAGGGAGCCTGTAGTAGTAGCATCAGCGTCCCAGAGGCCTTGGCACTGACAGAGGGGTGTGGAGAGGGGGGCAGAGGGTTGGGTGAATGTGTGAATGTGACTCTCCCCCCAGTACATACCTATGCATACACACACTATATATATTCAATGTGACTCTCTCCCCCCAGTACATACCTATGCATACACACACTATATATATTCAATGTGACTCTCTCCCCCCAGTACATACATATGCATACACACACTGTATATATTCATGTTTAAGGACATGTGACTCCCTCCCCCCAGTACACACCTATGCATACACACACTGTATAT